>NW_010327883.1:0-17040 GCF_000700745.2 Antrostomus carolinensis
AGGTACACCACAGCCACAGCCTTTCCCTCGTGCAGTAAGCGGGTAACCTTCTCATAGAAGGAGATCAGGTTAGTCAGGCAGGACCTGGCTGACCTTCTGAAGTACAGCTTCTACACAGATTTACCGTGTAGAAGCTGTACTTCAGAAGTGCTGTCATTTTTAGAAAGAGTAATTTCTCAGAAAGATTTTTAAAATCAAGGATAACATTTTGAAGTAAAACAGTTTTACAGGGATTCTGTTTTATAAAGATAATAGCAAGCCTTTTAAAATCAGTTCCTGACCCTCTGCTTAACTAGGTTGTTTCTTCTAAAGCTTCTGGGAATAAACTGTAACATACATTTTATTCATATGTTTGTAAACATGGAGAATGTGAGCAACATCAAGAAGAGCATGGGAATCAAAAAACCAATTTGAGTGGCAGCATGTAAAACAGAAATCTATTAAGAGAGGCAAACATATTTTCACTAAGTTGGGGAGAATTTGCACTTCTAAATTCAATTGCTAGTGGCTCTGCAGGCATTTGTCATACAGGTCAGCTATGTCTACAGGAACTTAAAATTACAGGAAAACTGACTAGACTCAGAATATTTTATTAAATGCATTAAAAATACATAAGAAAATGGCAGAATGAAAATTAGAGCAGTCAGAAAAAAAAAACCCCAACAACAAAAAAAAGAGATTAATTTATAACCAAGGCAGAAGCACAAAACAAATTGGGAAGGTTGCAAAGAGAATCAAAGATACATAGTGATGCATGCCCAAGATGTTTTCTAATCTCACAGTGGTGGCTGTAAGATTTTTTGGGTGAGGATTCCCTCCTGCACAACCATCGCTACATGGGTGCCTACATCCTTCTCAATTCTCCTATATTCTTTCGTACAATTCTGTTCATCCCTCTTCTATCTATTTTAAACTCTTTCCTTTGAAAGCCTTTATTTTATTAACAAACCATTTGCAATTAGAATTATTACTTTCCTGTAACTCTAGACTGCAATACTGTACTTAGGACTGAAGATGCATCAGAGACCAAAGTGCAAAATAATGGTAAAAAAACTTACTCAGACAGTAAGCTGTGTGCATGGTTTTCTGGTGTATATGGATTTTCTTTTAGACTTTTTAAAAACACGTACAAGCGATTTCCTTATTCCCTTCTTCCTGAAATTTGTTCACCACCCTGAATTACAGAACATGACCATAAACTACCTACGGGATGTGTACTGGTAAACAGAAGAGAGCCAATGAAAATTTTAGAGTACCAAATTCAACTTGCAAGTTATAACAAGAAAATAATTAAGAAACCTATGCAAAAATTCTGTAGCAAGTGCTACAGAAGTAAAGTACCTGTAGTAACAGTGAACAACACGTCAAGGAAAAAAGTCACTTCAGAAAAGCAGCGAGAGGGAGATTAGGGATTTATCTTCACAGTAATGCCAGGAGATTAGTTGAAAAGATAAAAGAATTAACTTTCAATGTGAACCACAAGATGATAAGGTACGCATTATATTGGACATAGTAAGGACATGAATGCAGCTGGATAAATGATCTGAAGGTGTTTAAAACAGCTTAGAGTAAAAAGAGAATAATGTTATGATAAAGTCTAAACCATGAATAGGGAGAATAATTATTGCATTTGTAACTCTCAGGAGCCACTGAAAGTCTTATTTGGAGAACTACGGGGGAAGGAGGCATAGGAATCTTTGCCTCCAGGTCAAGTTGTAAAGCTTTAATTTAAAATGCCCTTTGCTCTGCAGTACAGGGACACACTCAGTAAAAAGGAATCATTATATATACATATATTTTTAAATTGTTGTGAAGAAGCGTTTTCACCAGTGCAGAAGTTCTTTAAAATAGGGTGGGTGGAAGAGGAGGAGGATTAGTTTTGCAGTTGTAACAACTATAGTGCAACATACCCCGAAGACAGACCTGAAAACATTTCTCAATTTTTCAAATTTTAAAGGCATAAACACTTGTTCTCTAGTGATAGCTCATATGCAAGAGACAACATTCCATTATTGCTGTTGATAGAAAAACTGTGCTCATATATTAGAGGTGTACCTGTAACTTGGCAGATATAATATACAGCAGAAGCATAAATATCAAAGACCACAGAGGTCTGTGCTATTAACACATAATTTAGTAAGGTAGGTCATGCAGCCTTACAGCAGCAGCATGACAGGAAATCTACCATCAAGACAATCATTTCATTTTAAATCTCTTCAAAAGAGATTTAAAATGAAATGATTGTCTTGATGGTAGATTAACTGTCCAAGAAAAGTTCACTGTCCAAGAAAATTGCTTGCTTGGTTTCAACACTAAGTTGAAGTGGGATTTAGAAAGTTTAAAGGCCAGATGTCTTTGGTTCTATTTTACAGAAACACTGCTTAAAATTCTACTGATAAGTGTAAAGTTGTCCAGGTATGCTGGATGAAATATATAATCTGCAAGTTCAAAAAATGTTTGTGAGTTCCAGATTGTTTCAAGGAACTCAAAAATCATCTAAATCCATCCTCATCTTTCATATAACTAACATTTAAGATGTACATACAAGGACTGTAAGGAAAATGCCACTGGGTCTGTCTACATGCTTTCTTCACGTTTTCATTAACAGACCACCACCATCCCCATTATCTCAAAATTCTCTAGTGAAGAATTTTCACTTTATATTAAGATAGAAACTTTAAGAGTTTGTTATTTATTTTTTCCCAGCTGGAAAGCTATTCTAGAACACAAGAATGCCAGAAATACTTTTATATACATATATATTTTTATATATATATAAATTTAAAAAAAAAAAAAAAATTAAATGGGAGTCCTCACTAGATCTTTCTTGTCAGTAGTTAAAGGTCTGTCTACCAGCTGCTGTTATCTTGCGTAGAAAGTACACCGTGTTCTCCTTTTGGCACTGCCTATTCAAGCATGCTGGCCAAAGTACTGAAAGCAGAGTCAAAAATTCCATTCACCTCTTCTCCAGCAGATGCTTTTCTGCCTGTATTGCAACCTGTGACACAACTGTTGCAGTAAACAAAGGGGGGAAAGTTGTTAAAACATATCCTGAAAGCTGCATAGCTAGATTTCAGGCTGTGTATCTTGTACAATCCAATTCCCACAACAATTGTTCCAACAGTGGCAAGTATCCGTGCTGTTATTTACTATTTACAGTGTGCCATAAATGCACTATATATGATACTTAGTACATTACTACATGTTAAAAAGCATCCTTCATGATGCAGCACAAGAATGGATAGCAAAGATCTTC
The DNA here is from genome assembly GCF_000700745.2 of Antrostomus carolinensis. Classification (NCBI taxonomy): domain Eukaryota; kingdom Metazoa; phylum Chordata; class Aves; order Caprimulgiformes; family Caprimulgidae; genus Antrostomus; species Antrostomus carolinensis. The sequence continues at coordinate 3,257 of NW_010327883.1, forward strand.
TATAATTAGACTTCTGACAGTCTTTGAGTAGCAAACAATGAAAGGGAAAAAGAAAGTAGCATGGTATAACAGAGACCATCCACTGGCCATACATCTATCCAAAAAGATAATCATGTGCACAAGTATCAATGCAATGTTTGAAGTGATACTGCAAGGATAACTACAGTGAGATGTGCAAGCTGTTGTCAAAAAGAATGAGATTGCCTTTTGACTTTTATTTCAGGAGAAGGGTGTGAAAATCATTTGGATTTCCAGGGATTAGTGGGAGCTTCCCTATGGAAAGAAACAAGCTTGTATTCTACTCACTGAAGAAGAGTGCTTATCTCCCCATTTACACATATTCTGAATATGTGTATTATAAAAAAGGACCAGCAGCTTAGCTGACACTGCTTAACATCTGAAAAACAAAGACTATACACTGATATTGTCTAATGCCTTAATGGCCATACAGTCACACAGCACAGTCCCAACCGTGGCTGCTGCCCAGAAGAGGCCTAAAACCAACTTACTGGAAGAGACTGTAGTAACCTTTGAGCAATGTGTGCTGCTTTTATACCCCATATTCTCCCAGCATCTCGTCAGTTTCTCAGTCTCATGAGTTCTAAAATTTATTTTTTTCTTGTATTAAGGAAACTGTGCAGTCAAGTGTACAGTAGTTTCAGTTACTACTTCAATCTAATCAGGTGAAACGCATAACTCCTGGATTTATATTATTTGATAGCAGCAGTGTCCAAAATTACATTTCAATAAATTTCATTTCACAAAAACTTTGCTGTGGAAAGAAAATATCAATTCAACTTAAACCAACTTTTCTCTTAGTTCAATGTTTGTATGGAAAAATAATTAAGCAGTCCACTTAGAAAGGCATAATCTGTTCATGAGTATGCAGGTATCAATTTTATCTTCTGAGAATTTTTCCATGTTCCAGTTGCTTCATTCCTTATTACATGCTGCAAAAGGCAGTAATAATTTTTATAGCCAAATATCTCTTCATAAGATACCAGGTGGCTTTCAATATTTACTATTTAAGTCATGCATGAAATTTAAACATTACAAAAAATGACTTACCCGTTGACACTCCTGAAATATGCACATTTTCAGAATGTTCTGCAAGAGCACCATTTCCTAAAATTAAACATAATGAATAAGCTAATTTCCAAGATAAAATTTATAAAAATTCTTCAGATACCCTTTTACAGAACAGAAAGAATAAAACTGAAGTTATTTTAATTAATATTAAACATTAAAGGTCCTATGTTCATTTTATGATAAAACTTAGAGAAAAAACTAGAGAAAAAGTTACTATACAATGAAAATAAAAAACAAGTATCATTAGTATACTGGGAACAATGAAGTATATTAGAAAGTTAAGGAATAAGAGACTGATAGTAGCACAGAGTTTTGAGAAATTTCAGGCATTTTAGATGGTAGACTTTGCATCAAATGCTATTTTCTTTTCAAGAAAGGTTTATTTCAATGTGGCTTCCCCATCTTCTCCTGGATCAAGATTTGTAAGTAAATGCTATCTATGCAAATAACGACATCCAGGGGAAGACATCCATCTATTTCATAATGAATTGCAGTCTATACGCTCTATCCAGAAAGATGTTTCAGGTATAGCCAGGAAGTAGCTACCATTAAGAGTAACTCCACATCAGTGTTAATTAAAGCAAAGTATACTTGCAAAGATGAACAATGAGACCCACAAAGTCATTAAGAGTTAGAGACAAAAAAGTTTTTCCTCCAAATCTCACAGTACTTTGTACTCCTCTGAAGAAAAAGAAGTCTGCTGAAGTGAGTACACTGTTTGTTGACAAGTGGTAGCCGCTACATGATGTGACAGATAGTCACATTTGTGCACATGTCTCCCACTGAACAGCTCCTTTATTCAACATTTTTTCTTTTAACCTTTACAACAATTTTTTAATAAAAACTTCCAGGCGTTCCTTAAGGAGAGAGCTACTTTCATAATTAAGCTCCTTTGAACATAGGCACTGAATCTAAAAGGTAAAATACATCACTAAGCAAGTTTTAAAACCAGAAATCTTAATCCCTCAACATTTTGTAATATTGAAGATTTGCCACATCACAAATTTGCATACATGTGAAATCAGTTGTTCTACCAGCACTGCAATAATGTAAATGGGATATGTTTGGGTAACAAGAACCTTAAATACATGAAGAAACTCAAATTCCCTCTATACGAAGCTTGAAGACTGTTAAGAATTGACCTAGAACATATACCCCTAAACAAGCTCCTCCACTGGAGTGCTTCCAAATAAAATGTTTCAGCAATTGCTCTCAGGGTTGACACCAAATGCACAAAGACATAATTTTTTACTTCCTAAAGACACAATACAGGTAGAAACATGATGATCAGAATTTATATAAAAACAGCAAGTCTAATTTTTCTTTTAAAAAAACTCAAACCAAATTCAAAGGCTCTTTAAAGAGATGTGTTTCCCTCCCCCATTTGTAACATACTAATTTTGCTGCATATATTTACATACCAAGCTGCTTTGTCTCAATTAAAAAAAAAAAAAATCCATCCTGTCACAATTCTCCTCAAAGTTCAAAAGATAAAGTATTTTAAAACAAAAACTATTTCAAATACTGTACTAGTGAACAACTATTTTCCAATGAAACTGTTTTCAAAAGTAAAATATGCCTGTAAGCTTTTAAAAGCTATTCTCAAAATAATTTCTTCATTTTGCATATAAACTGACATGTCAAGGAGTGTTTGCCACTCTGATTTCATGACTTCAGTAACACTTAGCTCTAAATTTACAAAATAAATATCAGCTTTACTGGAAAGTGATTTTACTTGTAACAGATTCCACAGAAGCACATTTCTGATTCTCTTGTTTTCTATTATTTCCATCAACATAAGGAAAACATTAACACATTTCAAGATATCTTATGTTAAGCTAAAAATAGCTTACTGGTATTTCATCTTTCAAATCACAGTAGGGATTATTGACCATTTTTGTATTTTCAAGAAGGGGTTATTGGCACATACAACTATATCTGTAGTTGTTATTGAACACTGTAAATGAACAGCATGACAAAAAAAGAGAAGGCATTCACAAATATTTAGAAATATGAAAAATGCCAAAGTAATCATGTTGAAGACAGTATCTGGGCACTCCATTGATGACCTCAGAATCTGAATTACAGACAAGCTGCCTATACATAAACACCAGGAAAACAAAAACCTCAGAATTTTAATGAAATCAGTTCTGATAAAAATACAATAACAAAACATGAAAATACTGATACAACACTGGAGTGATGGGAAAAAAAAGCCATATATATATAATACATAATTGTCAAAAACTATAAATTAGTACACCAAGAAGCATACTAAAATGGGAACTCGCATCCAAATCCTGTGCACATTGACTTAGAATTGATGGACTAAACTAAGAATAAAACTTAAATCCATATCCAAAAATGGAACACTTCAATATTTTCCATCTAAATATGCTTTATGATCTAACAATTAATCTCTTGACATAAAGTGATATCACATTTATTGTCAAACTAACTTCAGCAATTAGTCAGAAGCACTCATGTGTGATGATGAAGTCTCAACTCAGATCCAAGTACTATAATATAAAAATAAGGTAGGTTTTTTAAAAAATTATTTCCTTCCCAATAATCCTTCATTACATGAAAGATGAACCTTAGAAATCTCTCAGATTATTACTTCCTTTTTTATTGGAAATTGTCACTGAAATAGAGTGTGTTCAGATGCCATTTAAGCACTACTAACTGCTGACACCTTTATGAAATTTTTAGGCAATGATACTTTTATGATCTCAACAGTTATGGAACCATGTGACATATAAACTGAGCCCACTAGAATATCAATATATCAGATAATAGATCGGCAATTTCCATTAAGATATGGGAACATAATTATCTTTGAAATTCCTGTTAGTCTATCTATTTAATACAGCAGAGTATAAGTATATTAAAAAATGTCCTTAGGTCATCAGTAAGCTTTCATATTTCTTGATGTTTTAAAGAAATATTTACTATTAATTCCCATGACCCTGAATTTTTAAAGTGAAATAGGTACCACCTACCAAAACTTGACACAAAGTTTGCCCACATCAGTTACAGGAGCTGGTTAAGTACATATGACAGTACAGCACTGGAAGATACACCCTGAGAAAGAAGCTCCTGCACGAATCCATTCTGCCTGCAAGAAACCAAGTTTGTAACCAGGACTATGCCCAACTCCTTAAAGTAAGTGGTATTAAACAGAAATGTATGCCAGCTTTAGTCCTGCAGTTTAAGATATGGTCAGCAACTGCATTTAAGTTAAAAAATTCAAATGGATAAGGCTCAAGACAATAACAAGCATTTACTATATTTTTTTTCTAAAAAAAAAAAAAGAATCTTTGGTAAATAGAACACGAGATATTAATTTACTGGTAAACTAGAGGTTAAACAAAAGTATGGAAAGGACTTTTAATGGCTTTCTATTTAAGTGCACATGCATTTGTCGCCACCACTGCTGGCAATCTCTCTGAAGATTCCCTGACTGCAATAACTTGACTAACTTTTAAAATCTCTTAAATGTTCAAAGTACGGTTATGGTCAGAGTTGGTCATTGATTCTGACAGACTCACCTATAAAATTTTATTGTCACAGCACAAAGCCAGTCCCTTTGACCTTCGCCAGTTTTTTCTATCCCACTCAAATCCTCTGGGTTGAGATGCTGTACTGTCTTAGGTACAGGCAGACACAGACAACAAGTAGTTCCACAAACATATGAATTAATTCCTTTTGATTTATGTCTCATAGGTGACTGACCACAGAAGCAGACAAGACAACACTAGGTTTGCCTGCAGGTTTTCCAGTAGTTGGGACATTTCTCTCCTATCAGTCTGTATGAAACTACATTAAACGCCCCCCACCCCACCCTGAAAAACCTAACACCTTCATATCATTTCCAAAGATATGAATGGTCTAAGAGCCATGAGCTCTATACTCCTACACAGTCTGGAGAGGAAAACAAAACTACGCAGAAGATAAACATAGCCTTAGAAGGTATTTGCTATCTCGCCCTCCGCTCTTGTAAGGCCCCACTTGGAGTACTGTGTCCAGTTCTGGAGCCACCAACACAAGAGAGACATGGACCTGTTAGAACAAGTCCAGAGGAGGCCACCAGGAGGATCAGAGAGCTGGAGCATCTCTGCTATAGGGACAGGCTGAGAGAGTTGGGGCTGTTCAGCCTGGAAAAGAGAAGGCTCTGGGGAGATCTTATAGCAGCCTTCCAATACCTGAAGGGGCTACAATAAAGCGGGGGAGGGACTTTTTACAAGGGCAGGTAGTGATAGAACAAGGGGAAATGGCTTTAAACTGGAAGAGGGGAGGTTTAGATTAGATATTAGGAAGAAATTCTTCACTGTGAGGGTGGTCAGACACTGGAACAGGTTGCCCAGAGAAGTTGTGGATGCCCTCTCCCTGGAAGTGTTTAAGGCCAGGTTGGATGAGGCTTTGAGTAACCTGGTCTAGTGGAAGGTGTCCCTGCTGATGGCAGGGGGGTTGGAACTAGATGATCTTTAATGTCCCTTCCAAACCAAACCATTCTATGATTCTATGATTTGACTCACTAACATCTTCTGAGTTTTATCACAGATAGGAAAACAAACACAGGCCAGGGGAGTGGGGCTGGCAACAAGGAAAATATCGCAGCAGCAAACACTTCAACCAAACTGCAGAGGAAAACTCTAAGGGGAAAGTATGGAAAAAAACAATGCTTTCACACTTGAAAAACATTATATGTTTGGAAAAAAATAGCTGCCAAGTTCTATATACTTGAAAGCCAGACAGTAGCAGTGATGCTCAGACCGCAACACAGCAGCCTTCATTTTAGGATGTTAACCCCCTTCATCTGTCCTTTCCCACAGGCTCTGCAGTGCAGCTCGCTCTCAAACACAGGATCAGCATCAAACTCAAAGGATTATCTGCATATAACTTCAGAGCATAAAACTAAGCCTATGGACCTGAAATGAGCTTCTCCTCTACATTCTACTCAAATTCATGCAGTTTTCAAAAAGCATAGTGAGGCACCTCTCCTCTCAATAACTAAGTGTCCCTCTTAGTCAAAACATTCAGATCAAACAAGACAAACTTCTGCATTCCAGATATATGAACTTGGAGGTTCCAGACAAAGAACAAGAAGTTTATCTAAATACTGAGATATTTGAGATAGCAAATAAGGACATTTAAAAGAAAACCCCATTTTAATTTCAATTTGACTAAAACTAGTAATATAAACACACAGTGATGAATATTGTAAAAGTGCACCCCAAAAATGTCGTACATGTGACTCTGTCCACTGTAATTGTAGAATTGAATTTTATAACTTCAGTTTAGAAGAATATCATGTATCTTGGGACTCAGTTAAATCCAGATTGTGTTTTACAGAGAAATTAGCTTTACCGTTGAAATTAAAAATGAAAAGATAAAAAAAATCCATAGTGGCAAACACCACATTTAAGTTACCTTTATTTTTGCTGATAGATCAAGAAGTTACTGTCCCCCAAAAAATCATGCACACATATGACCACTGAAGCTAAGTTCTTCTATATCAAGATTAAGTCTCTACCATTAGCTTTAACAGTCAAATTACACCCCCCCCCACCCCCCCCATAAATAGAATTGTATAAATTGAGGAACTGCTGTAACTTCATGGCTACAAAGAGATAACTTTTTCTAAACTACCCTGAGTTAGAAGGTACTGTGGCGCATAATGAATACTACACAAACAAACTGGGCAAGATATGTCTCTTGAACCACAATTATTAAAGACAAGAGACAAACAACACTTCCTGTATACAATGCACTTCCAAATACCCTTTATAATGGTACATGTTCAACCTTCTTTACTTTAGACAATGTATTTTATGAACAAATTTCCTTTCTTCATCCTACTCCTAAAACTCCTGTCCATTCTGTACCTTACAAAGAGTAAGCTTAACTTGTTTGCACTTTCTCTTGTCAGCTGAGGTTACCTTGCATTAACCTTCCACAAATTTTGCTTCTATCTGACCAAGTGTGGATGATGCCACCAAAATAAGAATCCTACTATACCCCTCATGAGTAAACTGGTGCTGCCTTACACATCACCCCACTAAAAAGCCACTTAGCAATGGTCCTATCATGCTGTATCTCAAAATAGAAGTATCTTTCTTGATCTAGAGATATAGGAGCTGGAAACATCCGTGATGCCTCTGTAATATTCCAGCATACTTCCTGGAAACAAACCCCTTTGCTAGCGCATTTTGTGACAGCCCCAGCCAGTGATCATCCCACTGCACCACTTCCTGCAAATATCTAAACAGTTGTGCAGAAACAAGCTCCACCCAAAGATGACGTGTGTCAGGTTGAACCGCAGTCACGCTTGTCTGTGAAATCTGTGGGAGCAAAGTGAAAAGGCTAACTGTCTACCCATCATACCCACAGTTAATTTAAGGTTAAGATGTTTACAGCTCTGAGCAGGGGGTGCGGGAGACCAACAGAAAAACAAGTATTGCCACCCTCCTCCAGACAAACTAGATGGTCTTTAAAAGGTCCCTTTAAACTCAAACCATTCTATGATTAAAACATTTTTTCAGTATGTAACCCAAAATACTACACTGAGGTATTTACATGTACGTCATATGTAGTTAATGAGCCAAAAAAAAAAAAAAAAAAAAAGGTAGGATCCTCCTCAGTCTTTTGGCCCATCATTTACAACCTCCTCATCTCCTGAACATTTTGCACCTATATTTGTTAAACTACTGTACACGTTGTATTAAATGCATTAGCTGCAGGGATTCAATGCTGTAACAACAGCAAAGAGCTACATATCCAGAGGTACACGCCCATACTGCTGACAAACCCTCTTGTACTGCAGAAGGAGTAGTACACAGTAAATTAAGATTATGCAATTGAAGAAAAAAAAAAAACAACAAAAACAAACTCCACAACTTTCCCTAATCTCAAATTAACATGAGGGTACAAAAGGGACTAGACTTGTTTTTTCATTTTTTATAACCTACAAAAGTCTCCGAGAATATGGTTGCTCCTATACTTCCTCTTCTACCTGTACAAAATGTGTTCTGCTACCACCACTGAACTGCATTACAGAAATTCAGACTTTGCCTTCCTCAGAAGACAGGAACAGAGCTACATGTGCAACTTCAGCATTACAAGAGACAAGGAACTGAAAGTGGAGCAAAGAGAAAGGGAGGAGGGTGGGGGGAGAAACAGTCTAAGCATTTGAAACGTACCCTCCCAGAACACTTAATGAAATAAACAGTATTATTGTTACAGGGAATGCTTCAAATTAAGGTGCAGCAGAGCTCTGAGTACACAGTCAACTGAAGGCAGGCAACATTTGCTGTCTCTATATTCAGTAACAACACAAAAGCAGCAGTGTCATTCCCAGATTTCTAGAGAAACCAGTCAGAGCTTTACAGGTGACACCATTTTTATTTCCTGTCTTCTGATGGCTTAGTTTGTAATCACTGCATACTTTTGATTAGAGATATGAATGACATCAAATTAATGTTTGTGCACCAACATGTATTCAGATTAACTGCTTGAGATTCATGATCCACAGTCTCATTTTCATGTCTTTATTGTTCTTTTTTATATAGTACATTGCATCTTTGAACAGAAGTTTTTGTCCTACACCCAACTGCTGCTTACTTCCTTGACAAAGGGCAACATATGCTTTTACATAAATTCATGTATTTCATGACAAAACGCAATTAAAAAAAGCATAACAAGAAGTGACAGTATTGACTTTTAGGCATTAACTGATCACTAAACAGTTTAGCTGAAGAATCTTTGCAAGGGTTATTGACAAATTTTGTATTATTTATATTTAAATCAACAGTTTGGTCTTAATTAGTTATGTGCCATTCTTTTCCATATTTCATTAGGGTTACTGGAGTCATAGGAATTTCAGGTGGTCATTTGTAAAACAGCATTAAGCTGTGCAGTAAGATGTAAATTATCCTTCAGGTAAGGGAAGGATTAAATAACCATTTATTTTAATATAAAATTACACATACAATAGACAGAAACATTGAGAGAAAGCCTTACTGCTGTGCAGAAATCAGTCAGAATTCTCTATTAAAGGCAAGCTGAATAACAGTGACAAGATTTATTCCAAATCCCTGTAACAGAAGAACATCTGCTACAAAGAAGATACAGTAAATATATCTAAAATTTTAAACAGCAAAAGAAAATGTTCACACAAAATGAGTGTTGTATACTCAAATAGTACAATAGCATAATTAATTTCTTTAATTAAGGAAAGAATAAAAATAACGAACAGACTAAAAAATGACTAAACTATACTGAAATAGTGGCTTATTTAAATGTGTTTATGATACAAGAGCTGGAAATAAGCACATAAAATTTTACTTTATCTGTAAAAACAGATAAAGCACAGAATTTGTTCACAATACTCCCTGTTGTTATTTTATGTAGTACCATTTTTATTTTAGACCGACTGTGATATAGTTTTATTTAGAAAACTAAGACAGGAACTAGATAATCAATTCTGCAATGGAATTGTTTTATGTAGGCTTTAGATTTTTATTTTTACTTTTTACAACAACCAGTATCTAGCACTTTGTGCTTAGAAAACTAATTCTTGGGTATAAAACAATGGGTATGGTGCTGCCAAAAGTCTGCACTGTATATTTAAAACCTGTTGTCCAACATTGCATTTTTCTATCACCCCCTCAATCTTATACTGTCCTTTCCCTCTCACAGAGGGAATTTAAATTACATGTAGCAGCATGATACTTTTGAAAAACAGGTTTTTATTCATCTCTTGGTGAATAAAACAGCCATGAAGCCCCTGTACAGAAGCTTAAACCCAAAGTAAATTAGTACTTAAGTGAACAACAGCACATAACTTTTTTCCTATAATCTTGATAATACTGACTTAAAACTCTCCAAAGAAAAATATTCTACTTCTTTTACATTCTTTAGCATTGTAACATTATTCCTCCTACCAAAAAATGTCTGCATTCATTCTTCAAAAATAACTATTAAAACAGGTACTCTAAAAATCAAAGTTCACTACATAAGTGAACGCACTGAATTTGAAGAATATACAGTGATCAGGTCATAACAGATATATTAGCTTCTCTACTGAGACATATCATTGAATGGTTAGGGTTAGAAGGGACCTTAAAGATCATCTAGTTCCAACCCCCCTGCCATGAACAGGGACACCTTCCACTAGACCAGGTTACTCAAAGCCTCATCCAACCTGGCCTTAAACACTTCCAGGGAGGGGGCATCCACAACTTCTCTGGGCAACCTGTTCCAGTGTCTGACCACCCTCACAGTGAAGAATTTCTTCTTAATATCTAATCTAAACCTCCCCTCTTCCAGTTTAAAGCCATTTCCCCTTGTTCTATCACTACCTGCCCTTGTAAAAAATCCCTCCCCCGCTTTCTTGTAGGCCCCTTCAGGTATTGGTATCCTTTATTCCTGATATTTTCATGGTGTTAACTTGGGATTTGTCTACATTAGTATTTCATTTCAGACAAGGAGCATGCTTCTGAACCTTCTGATCAGCTCCACTTCCTGTGTTTTGTTTCAAATTACACTGTGGCCTTGAAGCCATTAAACTGGATTCCTTTTAGATGACAGGTTCTTACTGGCAATGGGTACTCAGCCCTCTGGGCCACACTAGAGCTAGTCCAAGGAAAACTCTTCAGAAATGCATACAGTTGTCCTGGGGTTTTTTTCCTAGGATAGCATCAATTTTCCTCTTAGTAGCTAGAAAGCACTGTGTTTTGGTTTCAGTGGGGACTGTTATGAACAACCAGATGATGAGAAACAATATGCCTTGTTCACTGATGTCTCCCATCATATCGCAGGAAAACATCGAAAGTGGAAAGCTGCTGTGTGGAGTCCTACCTAACGAGTCGCTGAGGCTGCTGAAGGAGAAGGTGAATTGAGACAGTGTGCAGAGGTAAAAGCCATCCAGCTGGCCTTGAACATTGCTGAACGAGAAAAATGCCCAGTGCCCTACCTCTATACTGACTCATGGATGGTGGCAAATGCCCTGTGGGGGTGGTTACAACAATGGGAAAAAAAGCAACAGGCAGCGCAGAGGCAAACCCATCTGGGCTGCTGAGTTATGGCAAGACATTGCGGCTCGGCTAGAGAGACTGGTTGTAAAGACACGTCATGTAGATGCTCATGTGCCCAAAAGTCAAGCCAATGAAGATCAAAATAATCATCAGATGGATCAGGCTGCTAAGATCAAAGTGTCTCAAGTAGACCGAGACTGGCAACAGAAGGGTGAAAAAATTTTAGCCTGCTGGGCCCATGACACCTCAGGCCATCAAGAAAGAGATGCAACATATAAATGGGCTTGTGATCGAGGGGTGGACTTAACCATGGACATTGTTGCACAAGTCATTCATGACTGTGAAACATATGCTGCAATTAAGCAAGCCAAGCAGTTAAAACCTATATGGCATGGAGGACGATGGTTAAAATATAAATATGGGGAGGCCTGGCAGATAGACTATATCATGCTCCCACAAACACGGAGTGGCAAGCGTTATGTGCTCATTATGGTGAAAGCAACCACAGGGTGGCTGGAGACATATGCTGTGCCCCATGCCACTGCCCAAAACACTATTCTAGGCCTTGAAAAGCGGGTCTTGTGGCAACATGGCACTCCAGACAGAATTGAGTGAGACAGGGACTCATTTCCAAAACAATCTCATAGAATTGGGCCAAAGAACATGGCATTGAGTGGGTGCACCACATCCCATATCAAGCACCACCCTCTGGGAAAGTCGAACGATGTAATGGGCTGCTAAAAACCACACTCAAAGCAATGGGTGGTGGAACTTTCAAACACTGGGACACAAATTCAGCAAAAGCCACCTGGTTGGTCAGCTCCAGAGGATCTGCCAACCAAGCTGGCCCTGCCTGATCAAGATTTTTATGTACTGTAGAAGGGGATAGAGTCCCTGTGGTTCACATTAAAAATATGCTGGGAAAAACAGTCTGGGTTATTCCTGCCTCGGGTTAAGGTAAACCCATTCCTGGGATTACTTTTGCTCAAGGACCTGGGTGCACTTGGCGGGTGATGCAGAAGAATAGGGAAGTCCAATGTATGCCTCAAGGGGATTTGGTGTTAGGCGAAAATAGCCCATGAATTGCTATATCATCATTGCTATGGTTGTTGTGTATTATACTAACGGCTTTATATTAAGAATTTCCCCAGGTTAATGAAGAAGGAACTCCAATGAAACCAGAGCTGGTGCCCAACAGCTTCTTTAAGATCAACATCTTCAGCCTGAAGACCCTGAGCACAGACTGTGCTAGATATACCAGCTACAAGTTCCAGATGCAGCATGCAACAGAGACTACACATCATCCTCCTCTGTGTCCAGTGTCACCTACTCCATTGACTGTGCAAACTTCACATCATCTATCCTGCCTCGAAAGACTGTCATGACAGATGGAACCCAAGGTTATAGACTAAATGAACTCAATAAACATTTTGAAGGAATGGTCCATAAATTAAGGGAGTAATATATATGTGTGTGTGTGTATATATATATACACATATACGTAAATATATTAATTTTTTTTTAAAATTTTTAAAAATTTATGTGGAACCTAAACATGACATCAATGATATGGAATAAGGGGTGGATACTGTCCTGTTTTTTTTTCTAGGATAGGGGTAATTTCTTCCAATGGCAAAGGACTCAGGGCAGCGGGAATAAAAGTGTAGTAGTTAGTAAAACCCAGAACTGACAGTTGGATATGTCAATAAGATATTCCAGATCATATTACGTCATGTTTAGTGTATTAACCGGGACTGACCAGAAAGGGGAGGGATTCTCTCAGGAATCGCTCCAGCTCATTTTTCCAGGATTGCGATTTCAGTTTCAGAGTTCCTTTTCACTCCTCTGGGATCGTTATCAGCGGGCGGTGAGCAATTGTACTCTGCATCACTCAATAACAAGTAATAATGATCACTATATATATAGTTATATATAGTTAACTATAACTAATGATAACTATATATATACATATATATATGGTTATCATTATTACTTCTTATTTTATTATTTTAATTTTATTTTTACTCTAATTATTAAATTGTTCTTATCTCAACCTACAAGTCTCCTTACCTTTACCCCTCCAATTCTCTCCCCGATTCCCTAGGGGGGAGGAAGGGGAGGGGGCTGCGAGTGGCTGTGTTTTGTTTGGCTGCCAGCTAAGTTAAAACTATCACAACAGTTTAACTTAGACCTTCAAACATTAGACCTTCAGCATGACTTGTTTTCCTCTACAAATCCGCTCCGTCCCAGCTGTGGGATGTGCCAGTGCAGAAATGCCTTCAGCTACCCAACATCCCAAGTGTGCTCTCTGCTCACCACAGCTCCAGTGCTGCCAGCGAGGCTCCTCCTCAACTTCAGGCATAAGCTTCAGAGTCTCCGCAGTCATTTAGTGCGAGCAATGTAAGTCCTCCTTCTGGATTCATTAGGCACTGCATACATTATTCAATAATATTACACCAATTGTGAATGTTATCACAACACACAAAAGAAAATTTACAAAATTCCATATAAACCATAACGAGATGTTAGCATAATGCAAATTTGACATAGATGCTGCCAGTCAGATGATGCTGGAGTATTGAAACTGAGCCCCCGGCACCACTGAAATACGTCAAACAAACATTTGGAAGATGCTGCAGTTCACAATGTGAGCTCTCT
>NW_010327883.1:17090-26244 GCF_000700745.2 Antrostomus carolinensis
CTTTCCGTAGGAAGGGACAGGTCTCCCTTGTTGCCAAACATACAAAGCAACCTGCAGTTCTGTACTCGGTTGCGTTTAATGCAGCACTAATCTTCTGACTGGGTGTAGGGCAGGAGAGACTCTCACAAGAGAGAGAAGAGGAAACACTTCTGAAAGAGATCTTTGCACACCAAATTAGTAAGATAACCTAAGGTTCCTTTATCTTAGATTGCAAAAGAGAAGCTAGAGTAGTAACTATAGCAACTGTGATTTAATGCTGCAGGTGGGAAAAAAATATGATCACACCTGTAAATCCCACAAGATAATTTTTAATTGAGTCTACTGTCATTAAAATACAAATTTTTAAATTAATAACTAAACTAACTTGAGAAGGATTTTTGTGTGAAAGTTTCGGTAAAAAAACAGTTAAAGCTTCTCAGTTGTAATATGAAAAGGTGGGGACAGAAAAGAACCTAACTTTTTTTTTTTATTCTCACTTAAAAATTCCACAAACTATTTATAGACAGCTCTAATATACTTGGCAGCAAGCAGTGGAAATGGGAAATCTAGCAGAGACACTGGCTCAGCTTCAACAAGATTCCTGATTTTAAGCACATAAGTTGTTCTGTTCATGTCAAATGCTGTATTTCTGCCCAGACAGGTATAAAGGAAGTTTCTTGACTGACCATTATTGCCTGCAAGTTGCACGTGTTCTCAGGTGGTAATCTAGTGCAGCGTTTTGGATTAGACAGAGAGTAGAAAAAAAAAAGGTATTACTAAAATTAAATTAATTAAACAGTCTTCTAAATTACAGTTCAATCCCAAATAACTGAAAAAAAAAAAAAAAAAAAAAATTTAGAAATGTTTGATATCCTTTAAAAATAAACAGATTGTGATTTAAAATGTTTCAAAATACAGTGGGAAACTTTTTTCCTAACTGCCTACCCATCTCCTTTATAAGGCTTAGGTGCCAATTCTTAACTGATGAGACCCTATCACGAATGTGTACCTAAAAATTTGCCCTCCTATTTGAAACACTGCCATATTACTTACAAACACAGAAAAAACCAAAGTTTCTAGCTATTTTAAACAGCTATGTCTAAAATTAAAAAAAAAACTCAATTATTTTAACAAAGGACTGTTCAGAGCTTTTGTACATGCTTGTGGTGGTTTCTTCTGAAATTCTGCTTCAGATACTCAAAGTATTTCACATCTGAGATGTGCCAGACTAGGGGAAAATTCTGACGTGTGGGTTGCACAGTCCTTATACAGTAGGGGGAAGAGCATTTCAGATTTGATTCATACTCTTCACATGCTTCATACTTTCATCTACTACAGTTTCTTTAAATGGCTCTTACAGTTAAAAAAATGGTTTTGTTTCTGCTCCATGGAGGTTTAGACTGATATCCCATCTAAATTCCTTCTAACTACAGGAACAAATGGCAGTAGGCAACAGTCTATATAGAGCTGGTATATTATATTTAAAAAAAACCAAACCAACCCACAACAAAAAAAAAAAAAAATCAATCAAACAAAAAAAGTAACAAAACAAAACAACCAACCCAAACCTCTACAGTCAACCAGATTTCAGGCCTCTATCAGAAGTTAGATGGTAAAAGCAGGGCTTCAGATCATACATTCCTAAGATACAACACTGCTGGTTATCCTGTTTTCTTCTAATGATTTGATTCAATTCCATCTTGAAAAAGTGCTAATAGAAGGAAGAAAATCATTATTCACAAACTAATAACTGCAGCTATCATAAATCTATTATAAGCTTGCATAAATGAAAATATTATCTGCTATTACCCCATGAATCCCTATGAGGAACCCTCAAAACATCCAAGCATCTAGTTCCAGATGACAGCATGAGTCAGACTTACAACTGATTTTCTTCCAAAAGAGACTTAAGTAGTGTAGGAGTACTTGATATTGGGGGGTGGGGGAGAATCACGAGGATTTTGAAAAGAGGAAAACACCTCTCCACTGCTACATCTTTATTATGGAGCCTACATCTCATGTGACCAAAAACTCAAAACAGAAGAGAAAAAGAAAAACATTAGTCACATTAGAAAGGAAAAAAAAAAAATAAAAAAAGAAGTCATCGCCTAAGATACATCGAGACAAGAATGGTTTCAAAATCCATGGTTTCAAAATCCATGGATTTTCAAAAGAAAGCTCATTGGATTAATAAAATAAAATTACAAAATCTATTTATTTTAAGTCTGTATTCAACAGAAGTGCTAAGATGTTACAACTCAGGCAGAAATCAAGGAGGAAATTTCATACTTCTGATCAGAACAAAAGCAGGAGATTGGGAAATCTAACCGTAATTTACAGATTTGCTAGATTCTGAGACATTGGCCTGAGCAAACCAGAGAATACTGAAGACGAGTGTATATATTCACTGAGCTTCAAGCCTGTCTTCATGAAGGTAACAACAATAAATTAGAATTAACTGCAAAGCATCCCAGCTGCATTCACTGTAATGACATAACTGAATTGAATGCAAGCTGTTTACTGGGAAAGGTGGTGAAGCAGCAGTATATTTACATGCACATTTTGCTCATATATCAAATATAAAAATCATAAAAGCACAGCATGTTTATTGCATTTAGGAAAAATATCCTCATTTGAAAGATAAAACTGTGTTTTCTTCCCTTCTCGCTACTTATTACTAGAAATAAAACTTCCATTTTGACAACCTTTTATATTCTTTAATGTGTTTTGGTTTCTTTCTGATAGAATTAAAAAGCACTGCAGAGTTCCCCAAAAAGCTTGTTTTCTTTAATTTAAAAAAAAAGTTAACAGAAACCACAGACCTTGCAAATACTTGTGCAGACTTGTTTATGCAAAGTCTGGCAACTGGTGTTTTTAGACTCCTAGCACCTATTCAGACTGAAACTGAACTTACACAAAATGTTATGCAGCATGCCCAGCTACCTTCCAGTAATCCAGGACAGAGTCTTTGTCCCTTATTAATGCTTCACTGAACTAATTAAAATGTAGAAGTAACCTTGCACAGTGTACCTCAGCACGCCATCATTCATGTGTACTGCAACAACACGGTAAAAAGCACACCAAAGCAGGGAAAAGCTCCTAAGGCAATGTACTTCTTGCCTGTGCCTTCAACATCTGTAAAACAATGCTTTTTGTTCATCTCATGCAAACACCCACGTACAAAATTAATTTCATTATTCATTATGAATAATTTGATCTGCTCCAGTTAGAGCAGACAGAAGTGGAGATGTCAGTTTTGAGGGAACCACAACATGCAGATGTTTCCATTCTCTCTATTAAAGACATTCAATCCACATAGCTCTGTTATTATTACTGTTATTTGTCAGCTTCAAAATTTCAATCACTGTGATAGCAAAGGCTATTAATTAGCTACACTAATTTTCTAGACTTGCCTAAACTTCTCTGTTTATTAAATATCCTCAGGACTTAAGAAGAATAAGAGATCAACTTGCTTTAACTTGCCAGTCATAACATACTGCATTCCTCAAACGCACCGTGAATTGCTTCTATTCAAAAAAGACAGACATTAATAGAAGACAGATTGCCTGCAAGATAAGGAATTGATTTTACTCAGATTAATAACATCTTTAATTAAGAATCAGATCTTAAAATAGCCAAGGCATACTCCTGGTATGAACACACGTGCACACATACTTCCATGAGTATGCTCAGCACCCATGTAAGAATCCTGTGTGTGGCAGGCTTGCTAATTTTACATTCTTTTGTTCAAACAAATTAGTTCCATCAAAGCAGATAAATGATAAAGGAAATATCCTGTGAAATTTATAATCCAGTAAAACTTATTTTCCCTCCAGTGTTTTACACAAGACCTGTGTACACTTCGAGAAAACTCTGCTACAGGTACTGCATTGATTCAAGTAGTTGATTCTAAAATAGGAAACTTCAGGAAGTCCCATGGATATTTTAAAAAGTCTAGAAGTAGTCTATATATTTATAAAATTAAAAAAAAACAACAGACAAACAGGTGTAAATCTCCAAGACCCAAACTGGTATTTCTTTCCCTCTCTTTAGAAAGCAGATCTTCTTTCCGCTCCCCCTTCCCTTCCATTTATCTGCTATTAATCCTGTGATTCTTGTCCTGCAAGAATGATGCTGGTGCTGCATCTTTAGCATGAGTACACCTGTCAGAGTTTAACACCTTTTATTTCAAACACTATGCAGTGTCTTGAAAATAAATTTGCAAAAAGTTTAGAGGAGTCTTCACTCAGCTCATGGATATCTGTAAGACACAGTAACATACTACTGCATTTTTTCATAACAGCACAAATAAGCTTTTATCATTCTTATAGCTTTATTGTCTCAGGAACTATACAAACAAGAAAAACAGCTCTTGCTCCACAGAGCTTACTGCTTTGTGAAAACTTTGTATGTTACATTTTTACCAGGTAAAGAAAAGGACAATAAAAAAGCACAATACATAAAACAATTGGAAATCTCAGCATAGCAGGTCCCAAAACATAATCAAATGGCAGTGCTTTATAGGAACCACAGCAGAGTCAAGAGGGTTTGAAGAAAGCAAATACGATGGCATTGTGCTCTCCGTGGACAGATCTACTCAGGTGGTGGGAAGCACAAAGGAAAGAATGGCTAAACTTGAGTAATGCTAATATGTGATAAAGCTATTGGTACTAAAGAACCACTGCAGATCAACAGGATAGTAAAACCAAGTGAAACAGAACTTTGACTTACAGCTATCCCGTGCTAACAACGCCTCATTTTGCCTCACCTTTCCTGTCTCCCTCAAATCACTTAGAACAAAGTTCAAAATTCTGAACTCAAAAGTAAAGCCTTGTCCCTTTCCCAAAGTAGAAACTTCAGGAAGCATTTGAGAAAGTCTGAATTACGTTAATTGTGCTGGAGGCAGCTATAGAGACAGGAGAGCTTATGTGAAAACAGTTGTAAAACAGAAATTGCAATATAGACAGTTGACACTGTCATCTCTACATGCCATGAAGAGAACTGCACATCTGACAGCCAGAATACTTCTTCTGACATTGCATAGTACTGCAGTGTAACAGAGCCTCTTTCCATGGGGATTCCCAGTAGTTAGAAAAGACTAACACAATCTTCTACCATCAGGAACTAGAAACACGAATGTTGGATAGTGCTATGACTCCACAATTGCAAAACGAAGAAAAGAAACCCTTTCTATAGAGCTTAATAAGCATTTGTCTGGACAGCCAGTTTAGGCAGCTGCAGCTCAGCAGAGCACAGCATGCTTTCCAGACAGCCACAGTGCACGTAACATTAGCCAAAGAGAGCAGAACAAAGTTTGTTTCAGAACACTCAGGTATATCATTGCCCTGCTGTCAAACTCCTTCCCCGAGACACAAATTACCACTGGAAAACTTCAGATGTGTTAAAACAGACACACAACTAATTTACTATTTGGATTTACTATTTGGCTTTTTGCAAGGGAAGTATTTGTAACAGAAATTAAAAGATTACAATGACTTGTAGATGTCACAGTGTACAATAAAGGCTGTTTGTATGACCATAAATGCACTTTCTGTGCCTACTCTCAACAGAGCCAGAAATATTGTGGCCTTTCAGTACCTGAAGAGGCCTATAAGAAAGATGCAGGCAGACTTCAGCAGGGCGTGTAGCAATAGGACAAGGGGTAATGGTTTTGAACTAAAAGAGGGCAGATTTAGACTAATTGCTGCTCACTGCAGGTCCACCTCGGTTGGACTAGATGACCTTTAAAGGTCCCTTCCAACTCAAACCATTTGATGATTCTATAAAAAGTCTCATATTGTATGTGCCACAAAATCCCAAGTATTACATTACAGTAGCTCTAAGCATGCAAGAGAAGTCCCGCATCCTTCAGCTTTATCTCACTCTTTCATAACACAGAATTTGAACTATATTCTGCTTTCCTTCTCAAACATGCACAGATGTTCCCACCTTGACATCTGTCAACCACATAATGTACCCCATGCAGGAGAATCATCATTTCAATCAGAGAACTTTGCAAGAACTTGGAAATATCTATAAAATTCATTATATATGGTTTATTTGTTCATTCTCAGGGTCAAATAAATGCAAATTTGGTGTCTCATTGCATTCTGAATCTCCATGTTTTGGATTTAGGTTCACAGCAATCCAGAAAAGCAAGCATACTTCCAAGAAGTTAGACAGTTGAAATAGACACATTTACAGTGGTGTGACGGCCCATTCACTTCCACCTAATGTTACCATCCTAATGAAAGAGCCCTATGGAGATGAATGACTAAGAAATAACCTGCCTCCTTTCACTGAAACACGGCCATACTTGGGACTGCACCACCCTTCTCAGCTTCAACACGGCCAGCATGAGCCTGCTGACTTCCAATACCCCTGTTCTCAAGTTTACCCACGTGCCAGTCCTACCAGCAGAACTAGGAAAGGGATTCACACAAGCACACGCTCCCCAGTCCCTCCAGGTCCTGGGATGTTCACCAAGAAAACAAAGAGAGCCTCACACTGCAGTGTGCTGAAAAACCTTATCAAACCACCAGCTCCCCCAGGGAGGAAAAAGCAGGTAGCCATGAGTGAATGTGTACACACACACACACACACGCTCTCTCTCTAGGACAGATTTCCTATAACAAAAGCAAAAACAGGAAGAGAGGCTTAAACATCATCAGAGGAATGAACACCTTGGAGAAGACAATGTGATCTAACAGGTATTTCCAAAATCCTTATCATCATTTACCCTGACATTAATATTTATAATTACCTTCCAGTGTGCTATCCCTACACCTAATACACCTTATCTCCACTTTTGCCTTGACACAAGCTCTTCCAGCTCTTCTTCTCATCTAATCCTTTCTTGACTAAAAACCACTCTCACTACACAGGTTTGCACCAGTCATGAACTTCCTTCCCGAGAACAGTTTTAACAACTTTTTTTTTCTGCATTCCTGTTGCCTAAAAAACCTTATTAAATATATGGGATACTATACCAAAACATGCTTCAACTCTTCCTCTGAGGAAATCCCTGCCAAGAATCATTCAGATAAACACCAGATGACTGAAGGCCAAGTTACATAATTACTGCCCACTCCTTTGTTCATCCAGTTTACAACCACATACTCCAAACACCAGCTATTTAGTTTGCACATATTCACTGTTATCTGGGGATCTGAATATCAACTTGAGACTAGTTTGTCATGGATCACACAGCATAAGAGCAGCTGTGTACATCTGTACACTACCCACAACTTCCAAATACTTTGGGCTATTTCTATTGCATTTGGCAGAAGAGTAACAATCACAAAAATCCAGTTAATAGGAATTTAATGAAAAAAAAATATACATTTCTACTTGTGTAGAACAAAAAGGCTTCATTGTAAAATTTCTTGTTAATAAATGTTAAGAGATTCCACATAGGATACCGTAATTCATGAGGAAAAAATATTCTACCTGTCTGCTTCCAATAAAAAATAGTTGGTCTGAAGGAGCTCTCCGAGTGGTAGCAGCAAATTATCACCAAACCTTCTAAAGCAGTCTGCATCCATTCACTTAAGAAACAATAGCTGGAATATACAATGGATTGTGTTTCTTAGGAGCAGAAGAGGACTGGCATTTTGAGGATGAGAGAAACTAACTGGTAGTCACATTTGTGAAAACAGGCAAGGAGAAGAATTGAGTTTTAAATAAAGTAGAACAGACACACTGCCCTCAAAGTAGCCCATCTGCAGTTCCGTAACGAAAACTCAGCAACTGCATCCTTCCCAAAAGGGTGGTGTTTACATTTAAAAGTTTTAGGACCACTCTTCATCCTTTATCTTCCTTCTGAGGGACAGACTAGTCTGACTACACTGAGAATTGAGCAGTTCAGATCAGTAAGTCACATTCCTGAAAAAAAATTCCTGCTGCTTCTCATCCCTTTAATAAGTCTGCCTTTTCCACACTGACTCTGCCTTAAGTTAAGGCAAACCAATACTCCACACTTCACACACAAAATCTGTGTAGGACCAGAAATGTGGAGTTACAGACTATTCCTGCAAAACCATGGAACAGCTATTTATTTTCTGTGCTTCAGCATGATCTTGGGTATCTTAATACTCAAACTTCAGAGAATGAAGAGCTTTTAGGCAACTATACAAATAATATTTTAAAAGGAAAATAGCCATTGAAGGTTTGTTTCCAAGCATGTCTCATCGGTAAAGCACAGTAATTTAGATGCAATTTTGGTTTATAGTATTCTTTTGGTATAAGCCTATTTTTAAGAAGAAAGCTCAGTACCAACTAGTCACCACTTGATACACAAGTTTTCTTCTACAAAAAGATGCCACATATAAACAGCCAACTAAGAAAAGACACTCAAACAGCAGCTATTTGTTGGGACACTCAAATTCAACCTGTGTATGAACAAAACAGAACCATTTTTTTAAAAAACAGATGAAGAATACTTTGGAAAACTAGCTACATGAAAAAGATACTAGTTTTTACGTTAATACCATTTACCAAACTTGACAGGCAGTTGTATTATTTTGGATGTAGCTTCGTTTCAATTTGCACGAAAAGCATTGTTCCACTTGTGCATTGATGAAAGCAGATTACACCCCTTACAATTCCTTACTGCCAGCTCTACCTAATGAATAATAATAAGCCATAGTTTAAGGGTATTGGTTTCGCTGTGTGTTGGCTATTCAAAAAAGGAAAAGGATATCACTACAAGAGGTACAGTTCTGGGAAAGAAGTATAAAGAATAAAGAAGTCTGGAATATTTAATGGGATCTGAGTTTTCCATTCCTCATCTTTTATTGATAGTATATACATATACTACTTTCTAAAATTAGGAAGTACTTTCAAGTTGATACAGATCGGAAAACTGAAGAGCAGGACTTATTTGTGATAAAGCAGATACTGTGAAGAGAGCATACTTGCAAATTCTTACACTGTTTATACTTCACCACTGATTGTTATCCACTTGACTAATTACTTGATTTTCCTTTCTGGATCATCTGTCGAAGTACTCAGGGCCAAGACAACAGATTCGGTCATTACCAGTGCTGGGGCACCAAGACAACGTGAGTTCTCAAGAGATCTGTGTATTCACTCTTGAAATATTTCAGCCAGTTCACTCCCCAGAAGGTAACTGTTAGGCTTGCTGCAGCTAAAAGAGATGGTACAGATGGCATTC
>NW_010327883.1:26255-35704 GCF_000700745.2 Antrostomus carolinensis
AAACTAACTGTATACATTTCTAATATGGACCACTTACAACAGAGATAAATGTCCTACAATACCTGGGTGGGTAAAACTTTCAAATGCAGCTTTTTATAAAGATAATTTTGAATTAATAAACACAATTGAAGTTTCTTAAGGTCTAAAGATACTTTAATTGCTTGTAATTATCAAACAGCAGGTATCAATTCTACTACATTTTTAAAAGCAGTTCATTTTGATTTGACTTTGATCTTATTGATGCCAGCAGTAAAATTGAAACTGATTACAACAAAGCACAGCAAAGTTAAGGCTGAGTGTGGATCAAAATTCCATACCCTCCCTCTTCCAAATATGTTTATACATATTCAAAGCAACCAGAGGACTTAGTAGTACTTACATAAAATCATATGCATGTTGGAAAAAACAAAGATTTACCTTGATTTTGTCAACTTCCACTGACACAGAATTATGGATTAAGTCAATGACTAACTTCACTAAGGAATGGGTAAGGTAATGGTCAACAAAACTAACAGAGGACAACCTTAAGCAGAGAGTAAGTTAGTCTTGGCTTAGTAAACAAAGCTGTGGATTAACAACACAAGTTCTTAGCCTGCCCTATGCAAATATGCAAATCCTGTCTCTTGAGAAGTTTAACTGAAGAATACAGTACTTGGTAATATTTTTTTTTAAATAATCACTACAGAAGATGCTTCACTCTATACTGCTACAGAAAGGTTCTAAAGTTCAAATAACTATGGGTTTCCTTTTATGGAATGTAGTTTGAATAGGAAAATGGGTAAATCAGGCTTCAATGCTAACAAAATTCAGCACTTGCTCCTACACCCTTTTTAAAGGGAGGCATTGAATTTTAAAATAGAAAAAAATGTGACATAGCATGGTGACAAGCACAAGATCAATGTCAGACATAATGCCTACACGTTTGAATTTCTTTTTATCTGCTTTTATGTAATAAAGTATATGGCTCATTTACGCCTTTCCTGCTTAATAGCAGATTTCCAGATACAGGAAGAAAAGCAGACCCAGAACAATGGAACTCCATAAACTGCAAAACACAAACTCTGACTACATTTCTAAATAAATTAAAGTATCTTCGGACACTTAAAAAAATACATCAAAGTATACAGTATTTCAGTACAGACATGAAGGAGTTGCTTAATAATAAACTGATGCCATGATCCTTACATTCATATCAATAACTTTATAAACTATGTTTAACAACTCTCAAGTTTAAAGCTAGTTCAGACCTCCTTCACATCAGAGTAACTCACCTCCTTTGAAAATACTTAAGGTTTGATGTGATCATTTTACCTGAATAACACATACATGCCTGAGAAACTGTGCATGCCTATTTCAAATTAGGTGCTTTGAGAACTTCATTGGCTCCTAAATGTGCAGTATGGTCAGCAAGCAGGATCTCAGATTAAAAATTTAAATTCACCTTTATCTTGATCATTAATACTTCTGAAAGCTATTGTATTTTATGCCAAATTCCTTCATGTCTAATGTTCATGGCTATCTAGAGTTCAGATCCACCTCCTCTGTAAACTAGGGACAGTTCCAGAAAACTGCTGAAACAGATTTAAACGCAGACATACATGCTTGATTCCCACGTATATCTTCCTGGCCTCCATGCTTTTAATTAACATTTTAAGACAGATGTACAGCTGAGTCATTCCAAAAAGTCACTATCAAGCACTACTAGAACTTCCCGTTAGTTAGAAGTGCGGGGCAGGGGGGGGATGTCTCTCAACTCCCTAGCCATTACCTTAACTTTTCACTCTGTGCAGATCTGACTTGCAAGGGAGTCATCCCTGGGAGATGTCATTGCATAGGATAGTTTGCAACACTGCTGCTCCTCCTAATCTGCACATTTTGAACACAGGATCTCTTATCGCAGGAAAACTCCTGGTGGACCCCAAAGGGTGGTTCAAACAGATAGTGAGGAGAGGAGACCGTGTTTTTCACTAAGGCAAGAGGATAAAGGTGTTATCCTTTTCCCAAGTCTTATTCATCCACAGTGTAAAGGCAAAGGGGCTGTAGAAGCAGTACTGCCTCAGATTTCCACAATGGATGAACTAAAACAGAAAGCTGGTATTGTGGACTTAACAAGAGAGTAATAACATTATAACTTAGCTTTGGAATACTGGATTGCCATTCACATTAGAACTGTGATAGCACTGAAGCTTTGTTAGAGCATGCACAGATGACAGACTCAACAGACAAGCTGGACAGACAATACCTAGGCAACCGCAAACAGCGTTAGCTGGATCAGCAGCAACAGGGAGGTCAGTAGTACCTAAACTCTAGAAACATACAGCTCCCAGGTGCAACCAGCAGCAAAGCTGCTAAAAAGGGCATAATTGCCAAATGCCAGTATCAGCCAGAAAGAGGAACACAGAGCAGGGTCACAAAAAACAATGTTTCAAAACACTGACAAAAGCCATATGTTGAGTTACAAAATGCTCGAAAAAATCTGTTTGTTCATCCACTTATTTTCTAAAGCACAGGTAAAATGCAAGAATCTAATGTTTCTGTAACATCTGCCTGCCTGGGAATACTTGGAAGGCCTGAGAGTGAGACCTCATGCAATTCCTGAGCTCCTCCTGCACTCACACCCCTTTTCTGGCTGTTAACTCTGAAGATTAACCTCTTAAGACTGATTAGATGCGTACTCAGCCACCATAATATCCCTTACAATAAAAGGGCTGGTTCCCTCCCACCCTTCCACAGTCTCTTAAACAACAGCAGCTCTCCCAGACAGCTCTTCCTCTTCCACACTGAAGAATGGTTCTGCCACCCTCAGCCAAGATGTCCCAGTCTTACCCTCCCTTGCCAACACAGACACTAATCATGGACACTAAACTTCAGAACTTTAGCCATGGAACTGGTTGCTCTTTCAGTACCTTTAGACAGGAAACACGAACAATGGAAGGTGCTCTGATGAGGGAAGCCACTTCTACTCATTACACAACTACCCAAATCCATCCCAGTCGGTACTTCCAGCTGAATGTCACTGTGATCAAGAGACAGGTGACTGATGATGTTATCATTCTTTTTTTCTGACAGACGCCAATAGCCATCTCTTTCAGAATATTTAAACTGATGTTTACATCATGGAAATGAGAAATGTTCTATCTCCATACTTTTAAACAATTATCAACTGCAGAAAAAAAAAAAAGTACTCTCACAAGTCCAGTTACAAATATTTCCATATGGTTTAGACACGCATTTTGAGTTAAATCCCTGTGCACTCTCTCTGAGCACTTCTTCAGAAGAGAGCAAATGGAAAAATATAATTGCTTAGGAGTATGAAGAGCAAACTGGAGTAAATACAACAATCTTATGAATAAAACAGCGTATTAATTAGGACTCTAGAATAATTCTCTCTTTGGAAATTACTCCCTTTAGCTCTATGTGCAGGAAAAATGGAGGGGTTGGCTAAAGCCTCCATTTAAAACTATGCAATAAGAGGAATACTTATATATGGATTTATTTACTGCATGTAACCTATTCATTATCTGTCTCAGTCCCAGTTACTACAATATCCCTAACTGAAGCTTTTACTTTCTTTTACTTGAGATACTCAAAATACAAATTCATAAAAGCAAAACACCCTACCAGAGTATACTAATTCACTGGATTCTAATGCACTTCGTAAAGTGTAAAAAAAAAAAAAAAAGTGCTAACCAAAGTCTTATGAAAATTCATATACAGCTAAAATCTAAAAACCAGAGCATGTGAATGTAAGCATACGTCTTCCCTCTACAAGATGCATCAATGAGACTTCTGTTTTATGTTCTAAACTGCTCACCTTCATTTACTCATTCTTTCTAAAGAAGCAGTTTCTTAAATGAGCAATATCACTAAATTTTTAAGAGACATCACTGACTAGAACAAACTTATTACTATAAATTAGAGGAAAAACAAAATCCTGGGGTTTTTTTATGAAAGAACTATTCTCACAATCTGTATTTCCAGAGGGACCTACCAATGGCTCCCCATAGGTTCGTACAAAGCTGAAGTAATAAAACCAAGCTACAGGAGCCTCTACTAGAGTTACTTTTTCCTAACTTTTAAACACAAGCAACTTCATTATAGACTTCCACCACATGCCAAAATGTTCTCTCACTCTGTTTTTCTGATCACTCTGTTTTCTGGCTGCAACTGACTTAAAAAGTCTGCTCCGACTACCCATAGTCAGACCCAGGGGCTTCCACTTAGCAGAGGAAACATATCAGAGGTTAAGGGAAGGGTAGTCATGAATTATAGACACGCAATCAGATGGGTAAAAACGTGCAGTTCACATCCTAATACATAGTTCAAGCGAACTTTCCACTTGCAGAGAAACACAACTAGTTCACTTTCATTGCTTTGCAGAAAGTTTATAGTTCACTTTAAGAGTGAGCAAGTTCAGCTTTCTTGCATATCAGAAAGTTCCACAACCAACTAAAGGTACCTGGGAAAGTACAGATGAGTCACAAGATGCTTAAATGAAAAGAGAGGCCACCTTATGAAAACTCAAGCTACTAAACCAAATGTTTTTGTGTGAATTTTTCCCCCCTTCAACATATGCTCTGCCTATAAGTTTTCTTAAATTTTGCTTGCTAACTTACTTTTGATCCAGTAACAAATAAACTGAGGGGGGGAGAATATAAAAAACTTTTTTTTCCTGACTAGTTCCAGAAAGTTGTTCCTCGAAAAACAGATGAGAAAGTTATACAGGAATTCCCTCATAACCTAAAATTCAGTGTCCAACAGGAGAGCAGAAAAAAAAAATATAGCAAGTAACTACTAAATATACTTGCCTTGGTAAAAAGACGTCATCAACATTAACAACGCAGCAAAAGTTATAGTGTATCCAAATTCAAAGCATCGGTTCAGAGAAACAAGTCAGTAGCACAATATACAATAGTGCTTTTGACAGCATTTGCACTGATCTGTCAATTATGCTAAATTTAGCAGTTTAAACTTAGATACTCACAAGAATCAATACCATATACTTCAATGCAACTGTAAACCTTCATGCAATAAAGCATAAGTAAAGTAACAACTGCTGTAAAAATTCAAGTGTAGAAAACAAAAAAAATAAAAAGTGTAGTGAGAACAACACAAACAGACTAAGTAGGCTGAATCTTGCCAACGGACACCTCAGTAATAACTGGTACTCCAGAATGTTACACCTAGTAATTTTGAAATGCATACAAGCCAAAAAAAACCCCAACTTGTTGACAAGTCACACTCTTCCAATTAATACCTAGCTAAATATCTCGGCTGTTCCAGTATTTAACATCATCATTAACTATCTGGGACAATATAAATGGAACACCGAAGCTGGAAAATGCTGGGACATCGAGGAAGGCAAAACCACACTATTTATAGAGCACAAACAGTACTCATGAATTTTTGAAAAATTGTAAGGAAATTAGTGAATTATACTTGAGAAGTATGAAAATTAGGCCAGGTTGGATGAGGCTTTGAGTAACCCAGTCTAGTGGAAGTTGTCCCTGCTCGTGGCAGGGAGGTTGGAACTAGATGATCTTTAAGGTCGCTTCCAACCCAAACCATTCTATGATTCTGTGAAAGTAATGTCTACAGCTTGGGAAACTGAGGCATGTGGTAAAAGATAAACGATGTGTAGAGGGATGTACCCAACATACCAAAGATACTAAGTTTAAAAAATTGAGATCTGTGGTTAACGAACCATAAAACTGATCATAATTGCAAGTTTTAGCCAGGACAAATATAAAACAATATATTTAGGGCTTAGTTGAAAATAATACCCATACAGTTTACATCTATTTGATACTAAAATAGGAGTGACTAAAGCAAAGGAGTCAGAGTCACCTGTAGGGCCCTTCCAACACTAACCCAGCAGAGCTCTTCCTCTCCTAGCAATGACAGAAACAGCCAAAAAAGCCGTGCTAATTATAAGCTTTGCTATGATGACAGGAATGGAGTCAGGTGACTTCTGTCCTGATTCCAGTTACAAGTACCTCTCTGCTCTTCCTCTGGCTGACAATGTTCTCATTTAACACATAATAACAATCACACCAACTATCTTATATTAAATTTTCATGCTCTTTTTGCTACGAAGTTATCTAGGATGTAGGTTTATTCTACTGCTCTTGAATGAACATTGCTTTAAACATTGTCCACATGATCTCATAGATACTTTGACTACAGACCTAACTGCGGCTCTGAACAGCCAGTTGAATACGCACGTACTTGCACAACTTAACATATAATCAACTTATTAGACAATATAAACTTCCATGGCATTAAAAGTAGGACATTTTCTCTTCGAGGACTACAAAAACATTCTAATATATTAAATGCAGACGTTTTGCCAATAATGTGATTTACAGCTTAGCAAAACATATCTCTTCAGTATATCATTAAAGTATCACCAAAGAGTGACATTCAAGAGTTTAAGGTACAGTAATTTATTAAGCCAAGACATTCCTTTAGGACAGTCTGTTCTGGCTTCATAGTTCAACTTCTTTAGAAAATTAAATAAACTTGCTGGCAGACAATATTTATTTCCTTACATGATTCAGTCTATTCTTTCAAACATACCATCATTAGTAAACTGACACGTAAGTAAAATTTGTGTCCTGACCAGTGAAATTTTATCACAATTTTACCTACCTTATTCTAAAACCAAATGAATAATGAATTATATAGTCTGAAGTCTCACTGTAATCTGAAGCAACATTTGTACCTCAGAAACCTGGAATTGTTCTAACCCAAAACTAAGTGTTTTAAAGCTTATATAAGTGTAACGTGTCTTTCTTGAATAGGCCAGAAAAATGTCAATAGCATTGTAGTCTCAGTAGTAACATACAACATTATTCCAACTACAATTTTTGGGAATAATCATTTTCTGACCTCTGCTAATGCTTCCCAGTCATCAGTGCTTCAAGAAGGACTCACTAAAGCCAAACCCATCCTGGAGATAAGGAGAACTTAAGAATGATCTCTATCTGTTAGGGACTTTGAGATATGCAGAAATGTCTTAATATTTGTCCCAGTAAAAGCCATGCCAAGATTATATAGAGACACATACAATCAATTATTTCTTGGATATAAAACTCTCAAGCCAACAGTCAGGCTAGACATATTAAAAACAAATACCATTGCCCAACACCTCACCAAGCTATAATTCTTGTTAGTCAGTGCTATTCAAATATTTCACTCATCAGTATTCCTCCTTCTCAAATTTTTATATTATAGTCATCATCAGAAGGAAGGTTTGAAAAATTTAGTAACTACAGGGAAACACAGAAATATTCTCTGGAGAGCTCAATGCCCACATATCAACCTTGATGAATTTAGTATTCCAACGAGTGGAAAATTCTAGATATTATAGCTATGCAACTGCACAATGGAAGGCAACAAAAGTGATGCACTAATGCTTTTGCAACTGTGCATCTACCTTGAGTACCACCTACTGTATTCAAAGCTTTAACACGCAGTAACATAATGATATCTACAAGGCTCTGCTCAGGATCAACATCACAGTTCAGAGCTCTGCTGTCAGCAGTGGCTTGGTCAAATTCATGCCAATATTAAATTACTGTAGTTTGGAAGAGCTAAAAGCAGTTGTACAGGAAGGTAAAATGCTGTAATAGGGAATAGTTCCCACTCCCACTTCCTTCTCCCACAAGAAACAAACAGGAGAAACTAAAATGACAGCTTGAGATAGGGCTACACTACACAGCGAATGTTTGCTTTTGTTTTGGATGCTCTAAGCCTTGGGGGGGGGAAGAAAGTTCCTTTCCTTTGAGCAGTGAAACTGGTCAGAACTTCAAACATTTGTAACAAAAATTGTTAGGGGAAACTAATCCCTCATGAAGACGACGCAGCACACTGATCAAAATCAGAAGCAGCTTCTCCTTCCCAGCAGTGGTGATAACAGATGGTGATGCATTTCTCAGCAAGGCAAAATAAACTTATGGAGCCTTCATTCTTGGTTGAACTTTAGAAAGCCTTGATTAAAGGCCTATGAAAAATGTTATTCAGCAAGAATTTTATTTGGTCGTTTTTTCTCTAGCTAAAGACTGTGCTTGTTTATTAAACTTTCATAGTGGGAATGCTGACAATACTGCCTAAGTTACAGCAGCACTATCAGAATCCATCTACTGAAGTCAGGCTGACGAGGTACATCACAATTATCATTTTGGCTTTTTGCTTCAATTCTGGGGCAAGTATAATAAAATGAATACACAGAGTTTGTTAAACACCTTTGCACAGAAATTAAATTTCTCAAGTACATTAAGTATGCAAACATAAGGACAGTTTAATATATCCAGACCTGAGATTTTCCCTACCATTTCCTGCTCTACCATCAGCCAACTCCGTTCCAGTTGTGCTTTCACTTTAGCTTTTGACATCAAATTTTTAAGTCTATATAGATATTAGAACTCTTTTCCCTGACTTTGTATGCATTTAAAAGACTGGTCACTAACTCACTTTGTACATGGAAGTAGGTGCCCTGAAAAATTAACTTAGACCAGTGTAGCTATTCAGTTACAGGTACTGACATAACTGTAGCTCTGTTTGAAGAATCCTATCTTACTTCTACTCATATAAATATGAAACAGGAAATGTTCTTACAAATGTATGTGGTACATCTACACTTAAAGAGTTTGCACTGATTTCTGCAGCACAGGCGTGTGCTGGACAAAGCCCTTTGCACAGACAAACCTTGATGTTCCAGATTCCAGTTTGTTTCCCTAAGCAGTAAAAAAGATTCCAATTTTATATGCTCAATCACGTGTTTCAAGCAAAGACATCTACTTCAGAAACTGCTAAACCAGGGCCCCTATTGCTGTCCTCCTCAGAGCAAGGCACATGCCCAGCTCTGTGCCAAAGGCTGCTTCTTGCATCGGGGGCCCACAGACACAACCTACGCTCGAGTTCATAACACAAACACAACTCTGTGAGAAAACATGCAACGACTCTCACTGTCAAGTATCTGCGTTTTGATCTATCTATCACGTATTACTGGGTCACTTACATACTGTAAAAACCAACATAAGTATGTTCTCTAACACATTTGCACAAGTATTTTTCATTAGCAGTTCTGTTTAAAGATGGGTTTATAACCATAAACGAGATGCCATTCGGGTATGAACTGAAAGCAGGCTGAGCAGAAGCAAAGGTCCCTGGAAGGGCTTCAGGGCCTGTGCTGATGTGTCACAAACTCATCACACAGCGCCAGCCCCCGGCCCCGCAGCCCCTCGGCCCTGCGAGGGGCCTGTCCTGCCCCCAGACACCGGGCCGCGCCCGTCCCTGCCCGGCCGGACGTGGAACATCTCCCAAGCATCCCCATTATCCACAGACGGCGATTATTCGTGACTCAGAGGATTTGGGGTTGGTTTGTTTGCGCGGCCCCACGCCAACTCCGGAGTTCCCGGCAGCGCACATCTGTGAGAAAGAGAAAA
>NW_010327884.1:0-15548 GCF_000700745.2 Antrostomus carolinensis
TCCAACCCAAACCATTCTATGATTCTGTATTACCAAATATTACTGCAATATCTAAGACCTTTTCTCCTGACATGGTCACATTTCCTATACACACATAAAAAAGTCAGCTTGAACCTTCCTGATTTAAGTTTCATACCTAGGTAACTCTTCGTGAACAGCAAAGTTATTATTTTCCATCATCGAAGACGGTCTATCTATGTTGACAAAGAACTTGACTTTTCCTATTTCTGAGTCTTCCAGAAGTGTTTTGGGGTATTTGATTAATAACATCCTCTAGAAAATATCTGACTTAAACTTTCTGATATCCTTAATTAAATGCTCAAAGATTTCCCTCAGTTATAAACCCTTTGATGTACACAGATTTATTAAAAACTAATGGGTGAATTCTGAGTTTAGGTCTAAAAAATCGTACAAACTTCAATTTCTACTGCATACTCTGAAAACAGTAAAAGCTCCTCTAAGAAAAAGTCAGAAATTATTTTTGCCATTATTAAAATTATCTGCTTTGCTTCCTTAATCATATTCACAGAATTGGAAAAAAAAAAAAAAAAGCAGTTTTCCTAAGCTTCTGAAGAAATGTATCTTGAAATAAAGAGCAAGCATAGAAAATTCCAGCTTCCATGTTATGGTGACATTGTAAGCAACTAAATTCAGGCATTCAGAATATACTAGCTTGCCTTAATTACAGCTGTCATTACCAATATTACTTAAAAAGATTAGGAGGGGTGACAGAAATCCTTACATAAAATGCTATGTAAACATGCATGTATATCTGGGTAATGCAGGATTTGTAAATTAAGAATTTCATCATTATGGACACTTGTGCTATCCTGCTGTATGGGTTATACAATCCAATGGGCTTCTTGGTCAGGGAGCAAGACTTTATTCTTAATATATCCTTCCAACTTTCATTGTTATTGGATTCAAGAACATTCCACACAATCTTCCAAGGAGATATTTAAAATTTCAAGGAGATTTAAAAATATGTAGCTATTATGCAGGTGTGGGTGATATTTTTTTATAACAAACATAAAATGTGGAGGATTAATCCAGTTTTAATTAAAATTTACATAAAAGAAAACATTCATCATTTTGACAGGATTTAGCTCAGCCACTTCTAGTAAATTGGTAGAGTGTAATATTAGCTTATTCTGACACATCCTTGGAGTTACAACCATACGAGTATTAATCCATTCCAATCCCTGACACATAAAAAACACTTCAAGTGTTGTTCTCCAATACCACACAAAGTGACATTTAACAGTCCGCTTAAGAATTCCATGGGGACACACAGCTAAAGGAACACAACTATTAAAACAAACCAGTGGCTTTCTTAACACTTAAATCCATTTATACTTACTCTGGTGCAAGCGAATTCAAGAAAACCACCAATTAATCAAAGTGTTAAGGGGCAATTTTATTATGTTTAAATGCTTTGTGTATTATAATATTGTAAATGAGAATTTAGAATTGTTCCAGATGTTGAAAACATCATTTTCTTAAAATGAAAAGAAGTCCAGAACTCTATTGTATCCCGTTGGCTTCTATTCAGGCCAGCTCTTCTAGCACTGACTCTTAAATCAGTGATGTTCGGAGACGTGCCAGGAAAACAAACCCCTGCTAATATCTCCTTGTCTATACAAAGTTAGATATTTACAATTAGAGTCTCCAAGAATGACATCAAGGCACCACTTATAAATTGAAAAAATCAAAATAACTTTCAAACAAGTATTCAGGATCCAGATGAACAGAATATATAAAAATAAATGTAAATCTAAAAAATATATATGTACACATAAATAAATACATATATCTCTCTCTATATATATGACAGAAGTAGCTGAATCTGGTGGGCTACAGGCCCAAGGTGGATCCTTCCTGTCCCAGCCCCAGGAACATAAGACTCTTGTAGTCTCATGTCCCCAGGTGCAGGGAGGAGGGCAGCTGAGTCTGTGCTCCTGATGGACAAGGACCTCTGTGCACACATGTACACACATGTGCACACACACAAACAAAGCTATGTAACCCAGCACAGAGTGCAGTGCCTTTGATAACACCCATAGAAACCCCAACAGCACACCTGTAAACCTGAGCAGTGCAGACGGCTCCAGCCCACTCTGCCTCTCCAGTTGCTCAGGCCAGAGGTCCACTGATGGGTTCTACATACCCATAGTGGGTCACACTAGCAGTTGGCCCAAGACTCTCAGGATCCAGGAGCTGGTCCTCAGCCCTAGTAACCCCTGTTGCCGCCCTACAGATCTCTGGGCCCCTCAGTGGGTTGTTCCACTCTATGGCTGGTGGTCTGGTCTCCCACTCCGTTCATCGGCCATTCTGGCTTGCATTTCATTAGAAGTTGAGCATGCGCAAGCACAATATGGGACTACAGTAGCTGGCCTGAGACTCACAGCCTCTCCCACTGCTGACCCCCAAATCTATGGTCTCCTCAGACCCATGGTCCCCTTCTTTTTGTAGTTACTGGGACACAGACCTCTCATCTGACCCTCCACCCAGTCCAACTTGACATTTTTTAGTGGTTGTACAATACATACAGAATATTTCTCAGAATAGAAAGCATGCCCGCACAGAATACAGCTAGGAATAGGATCTAAATAAGAAAATAGGCTAGATGCTCGTTCCTCCTGGCTGCACTCTGATCCATCCCTTTCCCTTTGGTCCTTCCCCTAAACATCCCTTAATAAGTTTTGCACCTTCCCATAGTCCCATTAAAAGGTCTAATAGTAAGTTAGAATCCCATGATCCTCTGTCCCCTACGCTCCACCACAAGCCATGTGTCCTTGAAGGCAGTAACACTTGCCAGTTTGTACAGTGTTTTCCTTGTCTGCCCTTGTATTAATAATGATCCAGCTGTATCCAGCACAAGGTAGGTAAATTTCACACATTCTAGGAGCCTTTGACCTGTTCCTAGTAAATGTACTGAAACACCTCCATATTCTAATCTTCACAAAATGTTGTTTCTAGTCTTTTTCCTTTCTTCTACTGCACTTTCATCCTTTATCCAAATTAACTCACCACATGTTTTTAAGTATCTGTCCTGTATGTGGTTCTCCCTTCAGAGGAACTTCTGCATGTTTTTCTGTTTACATCCTCTGACTTGCCTAACTGTCTGAAACACAGTGCTATGAAAACCAAACTCCTTCCCAAACCTTCCTGCTTTACTGTTTCCTGGCAATGAATGCCAACATCGTCCCCTAGTCCTGGTCAGTTTACAGTTGTGGTGACATTTTTATGTTCTCTCCCTGTTTTCTCTCCCCAGTGTGTATTTCCGATTTGTGCATGTCCGTGTATTCCTCTTCTCTGCTTGAGCACACTCTGGCTCTTATTATCTCTCTCTTTTTGCTGCAGCAACCTCTTCTCCAGCAGCCTCCTGTGGATTTTGTTTCACTACTTCTACAACCTCCCCGTTGCCTGAAAAATCATTAATGTTTTCCAAAATCACTCCATATCTGTGGCTTCCTTTGTCTTGTGCACAAAGCTGCATTTCTTTTAGCAACTACATGAGAAAGCAGTCACTGTCAACAAGTCTGATGTGATTCATTAGGACACTTACTAAGTCCCACCCTTTTGTGTGCTACTCAAGTCTTCCTCAGTTCCTATTTAAATCTCTACATTAACTTCTTCTTGGCCCAAAGTCAAGATTTTTCTCATCTGTGAGATTCGAGATAAACTTACAACCCCATTGAATGCAAAAGCAAAAGCCTCATCAATAGCTCCCGGATCAAGACATCTCTCTGGTCTTTGCTGAATAGTTCTGGCTTCACTTTTTTTTTCCCCCATCTTTAATTATTCTTTCCCAACCTTCCTTGTGCATCAAGATAACTTCTGTATCCATTTTCCTGTTTATTCCATTTCAGTATTTCTGCCTGCTATTGGGGTTGCCCTGTCTCTTTGAAATATCCTAATCTTACCAATAGTCTAATCATCCCTGTATCCTCATCCCCTTAAATAAAACTTCTGCCCTGATGTTCATAAAACTACCCATTCCTACTTTAAATCCTTCAAACCGGAAGCACAAGTTGGTTTCAAAATATGATAATCTCTCTTCTATCACTTCTTATTTTCCTTAGTATTTCCTCTCTCTGTGTTTGGCCTGTAGGCACAATACTGACTGTATTTATATCTCCTACTACACTCTGTCTCTCCACTTACAGTGAAGCAGACTTTAGACAGGAACCTGATGTCTTATGGTAGAGCAAGAGATTAGAAAAAAGTGGATAGCTGTTAGTTTCTAAGTTTTCTTTTGAAAATCAAATTCTTTTTCTTATTTCTAGCTGCGTCAATGGAGAAGTCAGCGGGTAATGAGAGTAATACTAATTCAACATCTTGCAAAAGGTACTGAGACTTGAAGCATGTATGGAATGGAATACACTGTGTTTAGTTGTTCTGGACTGACATTAGCAAACATTGATGGCCCACTGAGTGGTTAGTCTTCTTCTGATCTTTGGCAAAAAGCACAGGAGAGACTAAGATTCATAACCGGATTTGGCAGCTTTCTGTAGCTGAATGGATTAAGCCCATGTGGTGAAGGAGGAGGTGGGCAAGCTGAAATTATTTCCATATGGGAGAAGAATTTTGAATTTCTAAGGGTATATTAAGCCTAGAGCCTGAGCCTTTAAAAGCTTTCCAAAATTATAAATGCACCTTCACACTAAAGCCTGAGACTTATGGCTGGAGCCCCCTCAGAAGCCTGAAAACAGGTATGGTACTAGCATCATATATCTAGCTGTGCCATAGTTAAGGTGATAAATCTAGAAAAGAAGAATTAAATATTAATAAAAATGGTCTGATAAAGGGAGAGAGTAGCTAATGTTTTGTACATAGTCAATAGTCTCTCAAACAATTAGCTACAGCATACAGACTTAAGAGTCAAATACCATGGTCACTCACCAATGTGGCTTTACTTTATCCCTTCCAAAACCTAGAAAGATATTGGTTTTCCAGGCACGAACTTAGTGTTACAAGTTCACTTGTGTAAGAATGCATTTCCTCGACTGTGAGGGGGTATTAATAGCAAGAGGATCTTCACATGGAAGAGAATGCAGAATTATTATGTCATATTCAGCACCACCTGAGTCCTGAAAAGCTGAAAATCTGACAGACAATCAATTTCAGAAATGGGGAATAATAGCATACAATACTATTTTTTGTAATAATAATCACTCACCCAGATGTATTTGTAGCATCTGGTATCACTGTAACTCAGGCTGCAATTGTTATGCTTCATTTACACATATTTTCATGTACACTGAACGTTTCAGCTCATACACAATGAATGCTTCTTCATCTTGATCCTATCATTTAATGATAGCTTTATCTTTGCTTCATTAGACTGAATATGTTTTTATATTCAGCCTTTGAGTGTGATAGCTTTATTACCTTCATTGGTTGACTTTAAAAATTATTATTTCAATAGAAAAAAGGGCAGAAAAATCCCCATTTCTGGACAGGTAAAAAGGTGTCTGAAAAATTCTGAAGTGAAAAATCAGTTTTATATTAAAAATGTGTTTCAATTAAAGGTTTCTTTTACTTCTCTTTTTCTTGGTTAACTTTGTCTTGGTTAACTTTAGTTTGCTCGCTGATTTCTGGAGAAAAGACAGAAAGAAAGAAAGAAAACGAAGCTGGCTACCTCTTTTTATTGATAAAATATTAATGCAGAATGTGAGAACTATTTGTAATTATTGATTCCTGAATAACATTCCTTGCAGGCTGTTGAAGGAAGACAGAAAGTGCAGAGGAAAATTACAAGACCAGACCTGGCAATTTTATCATTTAGCCTAGCAGTTAGCTGTATAGAGTATCTTGTCAATTTAATCTACACTGATTGAGGTTACCTTCTCATCAGTGAACTCTGCTGTGTAGTCTGCATATCTGGTGCTGATCATCGGTATATCTCTTAATATTCCTTTGGATATTAATTCCCTTTTATCTTTAGGAAATTAATATCCAAATGTATCCATCGATCCTTCAGGAGCGCTCAGCCTGTATCTGCTAGAGCAGATAACATAGGGAAATGGTATATACATAATGTGAAAGCTGAAAAACATTCCCAGAATTACGCTAGTCCCTCATAGTTATATAGTGATTTTGTGTTCTGCCAATGAAGCTGAAATAGTCAGGTATATCACTGGCTGCTTATTCTGACCATGTGTGAAGGTATTTAAATTAATTTGAACAAGTGAAAATCCATGATGCAAGCTAGCTTCTGCTGAGTGCAAAAGTACTATTTGCACTTACTATCTTCCTATATTTGAAGCAAAGATAAGTTCATTATAGCCTGGATTTGGAGCTGATGAAAATTTTCTCATTACTCAAGGAATGGCAGAGAGAGAAGTTGCACATTTCTGACCAAACTGAAGGCATCTTTTCATGTTTCTTACCACATGGGTATATTAAAATGACTCAGGGAAAGAACTGCATTCTGTGAATTAGAATATAAATTCTGACCTATAAGCTTGCCTTGACGTACAGTAAATGTACCACTGACTGATCTAACTGAAATGTTTGGACAGAGTAAAGGCAGACTTTGCATGACTTAAATGGCAGTTATTTACAATTTGTGCAATAGCAGAGTTGTATAGTCACCATCTGGCAAAGAAGGACAGTGTGTGCTTGAGTACAAACAATTTGCTTGGAGAGTGCCTCTATCTCCCCCTCTTCTCACCCTTATTCTGTTTTTTCTCCCTTTTTCCTCTGTGCTTTTTTCTTTCCTAGAGCATTTGTGAACCACTATACTCACAGATTTTCCTTCTGTGCTCTTCTCTATATCCAGTGCTGAAACTGGTTTCACAGAAAAAAAGCTGTGACATTTAAAACATCCTTGTACAGCTGGGTAGCTGATATGGGACTGAGTTTATCAAAACACTATTCAGGCTGAAGAAATACTGCATTTTTTAAGGGTTTAATTTATGTATACTTTGTAGCTATGGGGTTTAGAAAAGCATTTTTTAAATTAAAAAAGTACATGAAAATGCAGAGGTTTTGTAGGTGAGATGATAGACCTAAACATTTTAAGTTGGGCAGCATGCAGGCTGCAGCTTCAACATTTGATATCTGTGGGTTAGACCAGAAGGCAATCTGGGAAGGCAGGACTTCAGACTACAGAAATTGCATCTCTACGGATATCACATGCTGAGATCTAAATATATTCCCTTAGTCACCAAAATTTTCAAGACTCATAAAGAATCCAGTACTGCTAAAGGACTTATTCCTAACATTTAGCAAACTCTAGTGTATTTTTCTACAGGAACCAGTGTTATTACATTCAGTTAGTAGTGCTATTATATCAGGATGATTCTTCATTACTCCTCAGTAAAAAGGTTTATGGATAATAAAAAAGGTACACATACTAACAAGACCAGAAAATGACAAAAGAAGATGAATAGTTGCAAGTAAGCTGAATCTACTCAAAAATGAAAAAAGGGCTGTTTTTCAGAAATATCTATATTACTTCAAATGAAGTTAGACCCTACCAGTATAAACTTTGTAAGATATTGTATATTTCCCATGGGCAAGATGGCATGAAGTTGACAGAAGCTTTGTGCATTTGGCAGCAAAGTTTCAAATGTCAAAGCATCCTTCTTAGACCAAATAAATAGTACCAGTTCAAGTCTTCTTTCAAAGCTGTTGGAGTCACCTGAGCAGACTTCGATAAGACTGACTTTCCCAGGTACACACAGTTACTATATGAAGCAAGGAAACATTAGAAGCAGGAGAGAACATAGCATCTACTTGAAAAAAGTAGCAGGAATACATTCATTAGTTTATCTCTCAGACACATTTTGATTAAATTTATTCCTTTGTCCTACCAAGTTCACCAAAAGATATATAATAAAAATTACAAGTTCAAAAAAATCTCTTACAGGTGACCAAGTACACAACTTTAAATGGGATTTTATTTGCTTTCTGACACATTTTTAATGACATGAGATGATATTTTATGATACTTTATCAATTTTATGGTCACTGCCAGATTGTTTAATCTGTTATACATTTAAAGGACAATAGACTCTCTCTGTTTGGGTGGGTCTTAGCAAGATTATAGAACAGGACAATTTACAGTGGTTTTATCCACTCCAAAGCTAATCTCTCAGAAAGCAATGCCTATAAATCCTGTGTGTAAGTGCTGAAATAGCTGTGAGCATTCTGTACAAGAAGAGACACTGGTGTTTCAGCAGCTCAGAGTATTCACATGACAGAACATCAATATTTGTTTACAAATGCAAGCTTAAAAATTGTAAAAATAGCTAAGGCTTCCTTTTCAAACCAGAGAGCTGCTTCTGAATAAACAATGGTGATTTCCATGCCAAAAAGCCACTTGAAGGTCAGTACAAACAGAAGCCAATTTTTTGTCAAAAGTTCATATCAAAGTCCAGAGCTGTGGTACTCTACAGGACTAAAATTGAGCATTATGACCAACCATTGAGTATACACTGTTCTTGAGCCACATAAGAAGATCTAACTCTACAAATGTCGTCACTGTTACATTTCCAGTGACATAAGTGAAATGAACATGTGACATACAGACAAATACTGCTTATCGTTAGAGCTGTCATAAGACAATCCAGAAAACCATGTAGTTGCTGCCTCAATTTTTTTCATTTTTCATTTAAAAATGAAGATTTCAGGCAGATGTCTGAAATCTCTTTGTACCTTTGGTCTTTTTGACATAGAGGAAGACCAAGAAGGGTCAAGAATTTTCTGCCATGTGTGACCTTCCTAGACATTCTCTGAGTACACAGCAGAGCAACAGAGGGAAAAACAGGCTTATTATTATTACCTGGTAGAAAAAGTTTCCCAGAGTGCTGTTATGGTAGCCTAAAAAAATTTAATTTCAATAAAATATATTAAATTTGAACTTAATTGTGAAATATTAAATGGATGAAACTTCTTCCTGAAGTTGCACAGACCAGTCATTAAAAGGACCTTTGAGGAAAGACTTAATTACATTTATTGTTACACTAAAGATTATTAATTCTAGGAAAAAAATATGCTTTGAATATCATTGACTTCACTGTGCTAAGCCTCCAGATATAACTTCATTTAGCACATGTAATATGCATAAAATTGGTTAGGAAAGTCTTTCTGAGTACTGATTCTTTATGTCCCCACATACTCTTCTGCAGTCTTTGTAAAGAGTTCATCTAGTTCCCACTCTGTCAGTAACATGCACTACTTGTACCTATAGTGCTAGAAAAGACAGACGAGAAAAGCTTGGCTCTGAATACTGCTTTAAAATATGAAAAGGCTAATGCAACCTTAGAGTGAATTAGGAGTTTGTTAACATTAATTTGCAAGGAACAGGTAAAACTGAGATAGTAGAAGTCAGACATGATCCAAAAGAAGCTCCTGGGCTGCTCTAAAAGTTGGAGACACCATCTATGTATGAAAAGACTCCAGACAAATTTTCCTTAGCCTAAAAAAATAAGGTCAGAAAAGGTCATCTTCTTGTCTGTATTTATACTCACATTGAGAAAAGTGTAAACACCAGGAAGACAAGAGAGTTATTCATGATAACAGTCAAAGTCAATTGAGCTGAAAGTTTCTTTCTTTCAAGAAAAAAAAAAAAAAAGGAAATTTTTTGAGCTGAAAGTTCATCACCAATAACTTAAGTCTACATTCTCTTTTATTATATGAACTAACAGGACCACTGAATAATCTCTAGGATCAAGTTAGAAATCTAAGTGGTTTTAAATGCGGACTTAGACAATTTAGGAAGTGAATTCTGTCTGATAGCAGCTTCAGCTGGATGTCATGCCATTAGGGGAGCAACTCAGTTGCCCTATCATAGGCATTGAATGCCATTGCAGACATGCTAGGCTGACACGTCCTCATGAGACTAGCATACAAGAGATATGACCTGCAGGAAACCCTCTGGGATAGCAGGCGGAGACCAGGAAGGGTGCTTAAAATGTCTAAAATGGTTTAGAACACTACTGTCTAAGTACTTAAACTGATCCCAAGTGATTCTCTCCAGTGTAATCATCCTACCAAATGAATGTGTTCTTGGTGTCCTGAACTAACTTTGGCTCTGCCTTCCCACAGATTGCTAGAAAAGATAAGTCAAGCCTAGGTGTTTTTTCCAGCTGCATTCCCATACGTCAGCCTTGACCAGTCTGCTCCACAACTGGCTAAATCAGCAGGCTAAGCATTCCTCTTGAATGAGAATTGGTCCAAAAAGCAATTTTGTATTTATGCTAACATAATTCTTACTGGATTACCACAGCCTGACTTTACATCAGTATAATACCTAGACTCTTTGTAAATTATTGTAGTCTTTTATTTTATTACTTTGTGGTATTTAACCATTTACAAAGGATTTGGCTCATGCAAGCACTTATTTAGGGCAGGACATTTTTTGTGGAGGGGAAAAAAAAGGAATTTATTAAAAACACACACAATTACTGCAGGATGAGGATTCTGTCTCTTGTTCAACAAGCTCTCCATGGTTTCATGATCTCAGAGAATTCAAGTTCATTGTTGCTAATTATACTTCTACCCTTATTTCTGCTTTACATATTTTCCAGGTAAGGAGAAAGGTCCCCAGTAAGCAGGTTGAGGGTTAACAAAGAACGCATTACTTTCCCAAAGTTACCTTTGGGAGAATGCCACATTATAAATAACACCTGGACTTCACACTTCATAGATGCAAAAAGTGCAAATCTTCATAACAACAGAAGAAAATCTCTATTTTCTGCATATAGTTGTTAAGATTACCACCAGGCCTGAAAAGAGAAAAAGTCATACCAATTGCTAGCCTGTGTTTTGACCACATAGGACAGTGTACGAAACAGAAAGTGGGAATTTTCAGAAAATACACTAGAAACAACAGCAAAGGTTTACTAGTAAAGAGGGGTTTGTAGGGTCATTTTCATGTCAAATTTTTGTACAGCTTTCTGTTCAAATAAACCAAACATTTGTAACAAACTTTCCCCTTATTTTCAGGGATTAAAATGTACAATACAAAAGCTTTCTCACAGGCTATATTGGCTAAAAAATCCCACACTTTAAAGTGGTTTTAAAACATAACTGCTTTCTGTTAATTATCAAAAATTAAAGAGGGTATAGTCAATTTAGACTAAGGAAGCCCTGAAAAGCCTATTTTGTAGGCATAAAGTCAATGAAATTATTTTCTATGGCTACATCTACACTGTACGTTAAGCCTCTTTGAATATTATAATATCTTCAGCTACAGCTTCCTTTCATGTTTGCCTTTCCTCTGTGTCCCCCACTGACCCTTTTCAAGGTGTCACAGAGTAATAGTTTCCAGTTGGGATTTTTGAAAAGAAAAAACTAGGATCACATAGAGGTGTGTGGTAGAAAACCATTCATGTTTGCTACATTCATGCCTTCTCAAAATTTCAACATGGAAATTTAGCTGGTGGCCCAACAAACTGACAGGTATAATACTTTCAGAAACTTTTTCCAAATACATTACTTTTATAGATTCTGGAGAGAGAATAGGGGCATATGCTGGAGATGCAATTTGGAGTGCAAAGGGCAGGGGATCAAATAGAGTTAGACATCCGTGATGCTTGGAAACAACAGAGCAGGTCTTTCCCTGAAGTCTGTAGGTCTTCAACTGTAAAGAATATTCATAAATTCAGTGGAATGTCACCCAAATAGTGGGGGAATGTGAAATTCCAAGAGAGGAATTTCATGCACTATTCCTGCTTTCACCATCTCCTTTTACAATTTTGTCCATGGGAACAATGTCCAGGGCAAAACAATGAAGTGGAGGAAAACAATGAAAGGAGGAAGTTGTGTGTGCTGTGGATGGATTAAGGGATATAGCAGGGACTAACAGTGTTGTGAGATGTAAAAGTAAGAACTCCAAGTACTGTGGGATGGTTTAACAAGGTATCAGCAGAAGGGAGAGAGGAAAGAAGGGATGTAGGCTTTACTAGTTCTGCTTGTATGAAGAGGGATCACTCTGTTGTGTACCTGCAGTGAATACCTCCAGAATGAGAGCTTCTTTTTTACATGAAATAGAGAATCTGGTTTTGAAATATCAGGAAGTAGAAAAGAGAAAAATATGTACTGCGGTAATAAATAGTTGTTGTTCTGTAACTTCTGCCTATGCTGTCTCTCATAGTCCCTGCCCGCCAGGAGCCACTAACAATGAGGCCTGTAGCAGGATAACACTAGAGTTTCTTTCAAGTGGTATGATCTATTTTCTGCTCATAAGTCATAGTTTGGATCTTTGAAACAGTGGCTGGTACAGTATGTTTTTTTCCTAGAAAAGTCATTTCATCCTTTAAAAAATACTCAAGAAACATGAAAGTGGACTCTGATTGATCCTACCAGTGAGGAGGAAAGACTTGAGAGGCAGTAGATGGATCTTGTGGGACAGCTGATTGCACAGTTAGTGTTGGTAGCAGGGTTTCCATTTTTATGACCAGGAGACTCTCTTTGAAGGGTGAAGACTGCTAGGAAGAGGCAGGATCCACCTGAC
The DNA here is from genome assembly GCF_000700745.2 of Antrostomus carolinensis. Taxonomy (NCBI): domain Eukaryota; kingdom Metazoa; phylum Chordata; class Aves; order Caprimulgiformes; family Caprimulgidae; genus Antrostomus; species Antrostomus carolinensis. The sequence goes on from NW_010327884.1 coordinate 12,470, forward strand.
CAAGTGGGGCAAAAGCATTTTTGCCAACCAGCTGGCCAAAGAGATAAGGAAAGCTCTAAAATAGGAATGACAGGGGATGAAGATAACCCACAAACAAGTGGATGAGATTGACAAGCAAAGGGTGCCAGCTGGTGTGGTCAGGAGACACCTAATAATCAACAGGTCCAATGGGGACCCAGCCCAAGTGTCAACACACAAATAAAGAAGTGCTGATAGAGTTGGGGAAGCTGTCACACTTTTTCTGTGAAATCAACATTGTTAGGTGTTTCTCTGAAGTCCCTGTACATTAACACACGCAACAAGGCAAACAAACAGAAGGAATTTGAGATACGTAGAGTCACAGGGATGCAATCTCATCAGGGAAATGTGGTGGGATAGCTCACATGACTAGAGCACTGCCAGGGTGCTTTAGGAAGGGCAGGTTGGGACAGGGTGGGAGGGTAGAGTTGCCTTTCACAGTTGCTCTGCAGGAGAAATTCATGGACCTCTTCCTAGGGCCAGATGATGATAGCTTATGGGTCATGATTAGTGGACAGGTGAGGGTTGTGAGGGGTGAAGTCATGGTAGGTATCTGCTACAACCTGAGCAGGAAGAAGAAGTTGATGAGGACTTCTTCAGACAACTGGAAGAAGCCTCACATTTACAGGCCCTGCAAGAGGGCCTGTTGCAAGGACAACACAGTGGGCACAAGCAATTCAGAAGGTTTCTGGAGTTCATTGATGACAACTTCCCAGGACAAGTGATTGAGGAGATGATGAAAGGAGTTGTTCTGCTGGACCTCATACTAACAAACAAGAAGTAACTTTTCATGGATGTCAAGGTTAGGGCAGCCTTGGCTGTGGTAACGGTGAGATGGAAGAGTTCAGAATCCTGAGAGGAGAATACCAGGGAAAAAGTAGGATCACAACCCTGGAGTTCAGGAGAGCAGATTTTAGGCTGTTCAGGGATCTACCTAGAAGAACCCCATGGGTTCAGCCCTGAAGAGAAGAGGGGTCCGGGAGAGCAGCTGCTAATTTCAAGGATCATATCCTCTGTGCTCAAGAGTGGTCCATTCCCATGAGCAGAAAATCAAGCAGAAGTGGCAGGAGTCTTGCATGGCAGCACCATATCAATGTGTATACATACCTGATGAGGGGGTAAAGAAGTTAAAGCCAGGCCCTTCTCAGTGGTATCCACGGACAGGACAAGAGGCAATGGGCACAAACAGGAACACAGGAAATTCAATTTAAACATAAGAAAAACCTTTTTTACAGAGAGGGTGGCTCAACACCGGCATAGGTTGCCAAGAGAGGTTGTGGAGTCTCCATTCTCAGAGGTACACAAAACCCAGCTGCACACAGCCTGGGGCAGCCTGCTCTGGGCAACCCTGCTCTGAGCAGCCATGTTGGGCTGGGTGATCACCAAGGGGCTATCTCCCTTCAGACATGCTGTGATTCTGTGTACCTCCTCTGAGGCTGGCCAGTCCTTCACTGTCATAAAAGCTAGCAAGCAAAACAAAACTACTCCTTCCAGGCTGTGAAATGTTATTTACAATGTTTTTTTAATGAGATCAGTGTATTGAAGCATTCTTCATTTAACACTTGTCACAACAGATGTTATTCTTAGACAATACTTACACATATCCTTTTTTTAAACTTTAGCCATAATATTTGACTAGAACTATTTCCTGCAGTAATAGGTGAAGTACACACAATGCAGAGGAGAGACACTTTCTTCACTTCTTTCTAAATATAGCTGTCAATAAAGTAACTGACTCCACCCAATCTTATGTTGTTTCGGTTTCATGATACCCCAAAATACATAGATGCTGATGCTAACAAGCCTTTTTAAGTCTAGTTCATCTCTGCTCTCTGTTTTTTAAGCTGAAAAGAAATGCTTAGACATACGAGAGGAAACAAATCAGAGTGCAATTATGAAATTCCAGGAAGTACATTTGGCAAATGTTGCATATCTTTTGACAAAACAGGCCACACAGGAATGTAAACAACTGAGTTAGAGAATTCATAGAATCTATGAACAATCTCTCTAGATGATTCTTGCATTTGATAAGTAAAAATAGATCAGAATTAATGGATCCTACTCAGCTGAACAGATTCAGGTTTGAAACTCCTGGGCTTACGTGTGGGATCTGCACCTCAGTTTTCATTTTGTAGTTTCCCAGTGAGGAGCAGAAGAGGAGTTCCTAATTTTATCTTTTTTTTTAATTTATTTACTTCAGAATTACTTGTGCTTTATACCCATTTGGGCCACATATCTGGTTAGACCAGGGGGGGAAAAATCAAAATCAGAAGCAACAAGTTGAATAACACATAAACTAAACCTAGCTCCAATATGAATTTTGAGATTACTGATATTTTCTGATTTCCAAAGGTACTCAGTATGTCCTCTTCCCTTGGAATTGGATGCAGCTTTTTTAGACTCTTAATCCTCCACACATTCTGATGCATAAAGTGTGTAAATTTAGCAGCCCAACTTTAAACCTTGAAAAGAGAAGAGGGTAAACGAGGTTGTTTTAAAGCCTTTTGGCAAATCAACAAATAGTCAACATCTGTGAAGTAGGAAAGCAAGGTAATATTTCAATGACAAAAGCATGCACCAACTGTTTTTTTCAAACGTGGCCAAGAGCATCCAGGACTAAGAGAGTTGTGGGACCTGAAGAAGAGTAAACAAGAGAGAGTTTGGTGGTTAGAGAGTGCTGTTGGGAATAGGGAATCCCGGTGCTCTGGATCATTTCTGGGCTTTGTCCAGTGTCTGTCTGAAGTAAACTGCCTTCAGGGAGCAGACACCAGAGCGTACAGCTCTTTTTTACTGTTTTAATTTGTAGCAGAATGAGTAGCAGCAGCACCTCCACCCATATTTCCTCTTTGATCCTGCCTCTGTAAGAAGGCATTCACTACCACTGCAGCCACTGCATCCTGGGATCCTTACCAGATTTGTAAACCCCAAAATGTGCACGGGCAGAAAATATGCATCTCGACACTCAGTTCATGGGCAGATGCACTAACACCATCCAAATACATAAAAAGCTAATTAATTACTTAAATTGTATCTCAGTCACCTACATGGTTTAGACAGGGAA
>NW_010327884.1:15580-30275 GCF_000700745.2 Antrostomus carolinensis
CATCTAATCTTTGCTTTACTTTTCTAAAAGCTACTTTGGAAGTTACTCTTCAACATATTTAAAAATGCTACCAGAATGTCTACAGTTAGAAAATCAAATCACCAGAGAGTTATCTGAAAGAATGACTTGATTTTCGGAGATGAAAACCATCCAAAGTCAAGTTTGCGGCTCCCATTGAGAGCAGAGTCATAGCTTTATATTTACATGTCAGGTAGAGGATGGCATCAGCATCTAACATTATACATATGTCCCTGGGTTTCCAATAATAAGTTTTTCAGGAAAATAAGGTGTATAACATATGGTAACACTTTAAGAGAGGGATAGTGGTAAAAGAGAACATGAACAATAATGGAAATGAGCTTTATGCTACTGGTAAGCAGCTGGATAATAAAACTATGATATTTTTCTTATGTAGAATGAATAACTATTTTTTTAAAAAAATTGTCTTTTTGTGGTTTATTAATGATGTATTTCACAACAGAGCAATATAGTTTCCCGTTAAATAGCAGACGGGTACAGTATCATATTCTTCCCAACAGTTCTGTATTCTTCTTCTTAACCCTTGACTCTTCTCCCACTTTCCCCTGTTAGTTAACAGTAGTCTATTGCCCCTGTTGTATCTTTAAAGCATCACATTTAACCAAACTTAGCTCATTAGCTTTAACCTCTATCTTCTTTCACTTTTTCAGCTTTCATCTCAATGTCAGTGTCAGGAGTTCCTCAATCCTAGATACTTCCCAGTCTGGTAGTCTCTCAAATTTTTGCTGCCTAAAGTCTCTAACAAACCAAAACTCAGAAGCACTAGTGCCTCTTCTCTCTTCCTGACCTATCAACTGTTGTTAACATCACCAGTGCTCCTTTCCTAGCTCCTCTTCTTTCTTTGATTTTATGCTTCTTTCCTTTCTTAGTTGCCCTTCTACTCCTAGTTTTTTCTTAAAGTCCTTTGTGTGTCTCCTCTTTTACCTTTTCCTTTGATTTCTATGTCTTCTTTTGTCCTAATCACCTCCTCTTCTCCTCTGCAGTAATCTCCTCCACAAAACCAAATTCAGGTAGCATCTCAACTGAATGCATGAGAAAACTACATTTTTTCACTTGAGCCTCACTTGTTTCCATGCAAACTCAAATTTTAGCACCTGTCTGACATTTTCTCAGGGATGTCTAGCTGTCATCTCCAATGTCTAGCATTCATCTTTTAAACAAAGTACATAATATTCCTCATGATGTTCCTTCTTTGAGTTGCTCTGAAAAATACCACCATTTAGTCTTTCATTTTGGCATGCCACCATGCACAATCTTCAATTGCAGCCATTCACATATGAATAATGATAGTGAGAATTCCTATATGGCCTTCTGGAAGCATCTTGAATCATGTTGTACCTTTGTTAGCAAAGCATCCCTTTTTCTGATTTTAATGAAGACAGTTTTTACTTGTACGTTTAATTCATTGTTTCACTTGCTTGCTGTTTTGATCATGTCTCTTCTCTCCTTTACTATGATATCAAACATAAGTGCCATCTTTTTCAAATCCCATTATGTCCCTGTCTTGCTGTTTCTGCTCTACATACATTTAACTCATCTATCTTGGAACTCATAGTTACTGAAGTCTGAGAAGGATATCCATATAAAAATATATGATCTGGTTTTTCCAGAACTAACCTAAAATTTCATGTTTGTACAGAGTAATTAAAATTTTTTTGCATATACATTTCAGATATGTATTCCTCTTCCGTAAACAATAGAATAACAAAGATATAGGTCATAATTTATATTCAGTAACTAACAATATACATTCATTTTTAAGCCATGAATCATTATTCAAATGAGGAACTGTTAGTTCTGGTGAAAGAAAAACTTTTGAAAAAATAAATTTGTTAATTCTGGCATACTTATTTGTTCACAAATTATTTTTGTCAGTGTTTTAGACACTCCTCTACAGACACACTATTCCAAATGTTTTTTCTGGAATTCCATCTACTTGGGGAAGTCTTCATCCCACCTGGAAGTTAAGATCAAGGAAAATATAGGTATATCCAAGGTGCACAGTATGCTCAATAGCTGACAGTAATCTTCTAAATTCCCTTTTTGTGACTTTCATTTTACCCAACATTAATTATGAACATAGCGCCTTACTGCAATCTTTAGTTTCTGGAGAAACTATATGATAAAGTACCTTGATCTTTTTTGATTAGGATTATTAACACTTTCTAAAAGAACTCTAGGGGGTTACAGGGTGAACAAAATAAACTGTTGAATAAGGACAACTGCCACTGCTGTAATCCCGCAATGTTAAAATGTCTCTATCCCCTCTCTGTCCTGTGCTTCAAAAACTTACAAAACAAATTTCCTATAAAGGACACATGGAAATACAAACTTGCCCTTCAGGGATTTTTGTTGTTCTATGTTGTTTTTCTCTTGGCTCTTTCCCACTGAGGTTGTTAAACAGTTTTTGGACCTTGTATGCCCATATAAAGTGTCTTAGTATTGGATCTAGAGGAATGATGGTTCAGTGGTTGATTTTGTCATAGCATTACCCCTGTAATTTCCCTAACAAGTTCAGCTTTGCAAAAATAACAACAGTGTGCTTTTTCTAATTTGGCACAAGCCACTTCCATGACTATAAACCAGTTACTGTGCTGCCGTTCAGACTGAAATTGGATTAAAGAAGTGATGTGGGGACATCAAAATAAATTAGAACAAATAAGAATTCCAGTAAAATAACAGAACAAGAATGTTATGTCTTGCCTTAAGTGGATTAGTGGAAGATAAAAATATTATCATTAAAAAACAGCTGATGCTGCATGGAAAAGTTTGAAAAGCACTCTGTTTAGAAGCAGTCCTACACAAACAACTCTTTTCCCCCACTCCTTAGTGCCATCACAATTTGTATAGAGTCAGGGGAGGCCAAACACACAAATTCTGACTTTGGGCCCTTTGGTGATGACTGTCAAGTCTGTTCTTAGGCTATGTGAGAATAATGGTCCAAGCTGGACTGGACATGAGTGACCTATTTTCCTTCCAATGCTGAGTTTTCAGTCCTGTCAGTATGGTCCTTAAATTCACGTCATGACCATTTTTCTTAGGTCATTGTGAACCTATAACGCAAAATATATGCTTTAGATTTCTTCTGAACTGATTATATATGCATTCTATTAACTGTATAGTACTAATAATCACTTACAGTCACTTATAATCAAAGAAACAAACACATATGGATGGATTATTTAACAAATAGCATTTTTAAGAAATGCTCATGAATTGCAGACATTGAGTTGAAAGTGCAGTACTGAATGTAAAACATACTTTCCAAAATAAAGATACCTAAGTGCACGCTGTATTCCTGGGACACAATCAACCATGCAAGCACTCGTCATGTGGTTACATGTTAGGAACATGTGAATACTTAAATGGGAAGCAACTTGTATGACAAGTGAATATGAAAATCCCAGTGTTTTCTGAGAATTGGCCTATGCTGTAAAGGAAGTCAGTAGCTATAAACAGAGATAAATCAACACAAGATTCAAAGTTACCTGCTTCTCAGATTTGTTTTTTTATTTTCTCACTATTATATCAATGTTTTCATTAAAAATGTAATACTAATTATAGTAATCATTGACAGAGAACTTGGACATCTTCTGTGTTCAATAAAACCAAAATCATTAATAATTTCATACCCACAGTAAGATAAATAACTGCAACTATTAATTCATTCTTCCAGCACAAAAGGATTTAGTTTTAACTGACCAGAGCTGAGCCCGAAAATAAATTGAAGTAATAAGTTGCTATTTTTTAATGTATGTGGTGTACATTACAGGATAGTAATGCATACTATTCTGCAAGTATGAGTTAGTTGCATGAAAGTGGTTGTATGAAAAATAGTAGCTATACTGGAAAATATCTGACTGAAAAAGATTCATGTCATCTCCCATCAAAATCTCATAAGCTGTTTCCCACATGATCCATGGGAAAATTAACTTGGGGGAGGGGGGGGGTGCTAAGAAGCAGATGAGAAAACAAACAAAAATATATCACAATGTTATGAAAATCAGACATGGATTATAAAATTTTTTGTTTTTAAAGAATGTTATAACATATGTAAGTCTCATAAAAGGTACATCTGAGTAATATTATAAACATGATTTCCCCATTGAAGGCATTGTTCACAGAGTAACAGACCCAAATTAACAACATTCAAAGCAGATCTGAGAGCTTTATCTGCAGAAGCAGTCTAGTGCAGGGGAAAGAGGTGCAAGCTTTCTTCCTAACAACCTGCCAGCATATCTCCACACAGCCACAGAAGAACCATTTCTAGGGATCAACAGGTAGTCTTTGTGCTCACTCAGCCCGTGATTTTTCTGCTGAGAATGGCAGAATAAGTACATTTCCAAGACCCTCTAACCTTTGAAGGGAGTTTTTGAAACAACAAGTAATTTCTCAGAGTTCCAGTGTAAGTTAAAAGGGAGGTAGAACACCCTTGGAGAGTCAGAGCTGAGAAAAATGCACCAGTGTAGTACTTTGGCAAATGCTCCATATCACTGCAGCCAAATTAACTCACTGTTTACCATGTTTTCTTTCAATACAGTTGTGCTGGACTTAATTTCATACTGTTTCTTCTCCTACTCCTATACATGTTTAGGAATATCTTGAAGGACTGATGCACAGGGACAGAGAGTCTTGTTCTACTTTTTATAATCTTGTATAAAAGCTTTAAGCTTCTGCGGCCTGTCTTATATGCAGTTCAGTTTCCAGATTCTTTTTTCCTTTCACCTTTCTTGTATGCCTCCCCAGCTGAGTTCAGCCTTCATCCCTTGCCAAAGTCTCTGTTCTAGGAGAGCATGCTAACACTGTGACTAAAAGCTAGCCATCAGCAAAAGCTATAGTTCAGCTTTGAACCTCAGTCCTTTCCACTCTTTTGGAAGACAGAAGTTTTCTTTTGCTATCCAAAAATGAAATCTCCATTTCCTTAAATTGAAATTGCAACAGAGGAAATCATGCACTCAGTCACTCTGGAGACAAGTGACTGAAAAAAGCAATGGCATCTTGAATGTTATGTCTTACCCTATAATAAGACATATAAAATTTGGCAGAGGTGAAGTTACATTTGTCATTCAAGCTGGTATATGCATTATAAAATGAATATATACGTATAGCTTTCTCTTCTTGCTCATTTTGGGAAAAGCCATGTCATACCATATTTAGGGTGCCATGAAGAACAAGTTTTATTCCCTTTTTCTTTCCCCCTCTCTGCCTCCTCTTCCTTTCATTTTGATTGATTGCTGAAGTGTCAGGATTAATAAATCTTCTCTTCATTTCACATAGTTGTCCTGTTGTCCAGTATCCAGGAAGTAGCACAAAGCATGATTTTGCCAAGTCACGGTATCCTCACATCGTGTGAGTGCAAGAGTTTCCTGGGGAGAAGGATAAGCAAAATTGCATTACTGGATGTCCCAAACTTTAAGCTTAGCAACAGCTTTGTCCTAGAGAAAGTTATTCAGATTAAGCTTCCCTAATGAATAATGCAGAGGGACTTGAAGTACCAGAACAATCTTCTTGCCATTTATGGATGCTAAGTTACCCAAGACAAAAAGCAAAATGCTAGTTTTGTAAACAGTTATTCTTTGGTAAACATTTTGGAATGCCTCCTTTTTCCACCCATAAGTAAAGAAATCTTCATTGCGCCTGTAAAACTAAAACAATCTTAGCAGAGAAAGTCTATGTTAAGCTCCTTCATAGAAAGAGCCAGAAAAACTTTGAGATGCGTTTTGAATCAGGAAATAAAAAGGAGATTCTTAAATTTGGTTTCCTAGGCAATATTTTGCCAGTATCCAAAAAATCATTGCATACCCTGCTTAAAACTGTTTTGTTGATCAATTGGAGATAATGTGGGGTGAGAGCATTGAATAATAACATTAAGTTTGTTGGAATGAATCAGACTCTTAATATAAGGCCTTCCTTTCAATAGACTGAGATTTTATTTCTGGAAAGTGCCTCATGAGGAGATATGTCTTGAAACTGTAAGACTTTACTTGCTGTTGTTGCTTTCCATCTGCATGGACACTGAGCGTGGCCCAGCCAGCTTAGCAGTAGGAATGCAAAGATAGATACAGTGTGCCATTGAGGAAGACATATTCACCCTTGCCTCAGAGAAACAAGGTCATTTCAAGACCATCTCAGAAAGAGATTACCTCATGTAGGCCATGTTTTCTTGACCCAGACCTCTATTTAACTGTAGTGTATTTCTGAGCATGGAGTAGAGCACACTGCAGGGGTGTCCCATGGCTTAGCATTCATTGTTCTTAATCCTGAATCAAAAGCTTACTTTGAACAGCTTTCACACTAAAATTTCATGCACCACTTCCACATCTTTGGCAGAGCTACACTAGTTTTTAGGGAACTGGTGCCAGCATTCCTGTCTAGAAACATCCTGAGCTGTAAGTTAACTAACAGATTGATATTGTTGCCTGTTTTGATAACTACAACTCCTTTTCTTGCCCAGTTTTGACTGTGCCACCAAATTACTGGAATGGGCTGACAAGACATCCAGTACGTTGCAAGCATAGCATATAATGCAGTGTAAGAAGAAGTGGTCTCATGAGATCTCAGAGTAGCAGTAACCAGCCCCTCACTGTTCCAGTTTATAAGAAAACTTTTATCTGGCAAGAGGCAGGGTATTTTGAACATGTTCAGAAAGTTTGCTGAGCACTTTGAAAGCTGTCAGCAGTGGGCAACATGGCACATTTACTTGACTGATATTCATTGCTTTAAAACTTGTGACTTCAGTGGATGGAGTTAATCTTGATCTACGGCTTGATTCTGTACCCATGGATTTCTGTCTGAATGTTTGGTTTTTGCAAGCTGGTTATTCAAGTTAGATAAGAATAAGGCCCAGTAACATCCTTGATAAACATTTCTGAAAGAGACTGTCCCTTTGATGGTAGATTATCTAGGCATGAAGATGTTTTTCAACTTTGCCAGAAACACCTACAGTAAGGTTCACCTCAGGATTTTGGAGTTTCTCAGGTTTCTCTCAGATGGCTGAATTCTTCAAGTAACCTTGTAGGCAGTTCTGTATAACTATTATACCTAGAAAATCCTGTTTTGATCTCATTTACATCACAATTAATCCAAAGAGATTTTTAAGAACTGGGAACAGGAGCTCTTTATGCATCTTAAGGATGAAAAGTTCTGGGAATAGATTTTCTTAATTTTTCCATTATTTTGGCAAGTGCAAGGCTTCCTTAAAGCAATCAACTAAGAATTTCAAATTTCAATACTTTTTTTCTAAATACAACTTAAAGGAAACTCGTTTCTCAAATAGTGTTGAAGATCTTTTCCCATGAATACAGACTCCTTTAAAGTATCTCCAACTACTTGCCAAAAATGGCACACCAAAACCAACTAAATAGTATTGAAAAGTTCTGAATCACTTTATATTTATATTGCTTCTTTAAAGTAGAAGACTTCTTTAAAATGACTATCTGATATCTGCCATTGGACAACTTCTAAATATATTGCTGGAACTGTCTTAGGAAAGAAAGTTCACTCTAGTTATTTGCACTTGCTGTAAATTTAGATTTAATTTCTGATTTTACATTTTTTATTGCTGGGATGGTTTTTTTACTTGCAAAAGGACATTTTGAGTTTAAAAACTCTGGATATATGTGTCTTTGAGTACTGAGGCCGTAAGCTCCAAGGCATAATAAATATAATATCAGCAGATGACATGGGAGAACTGTTGAGCTCAGTGTGTCACTGAATCAGGAACTTACAAGGAAATAAAACCTTACAAGGAATCTCTCTGTCTCTCTCTGAGCCTAAGATCAGTAAAAGCTGTCCAGAAAACTCAGTCTTAAAGAGAGTTATCAATACCACAAATACTTCCTTTTAAGCCTGAAAAAAAAAGTAGCATACTGACTGTCAAACGCAGCAGAACAAACACAAATCAGAATTATTTATCATCGAGAAGGAAAAAATTACTTTCCAATTAGCATGCTTTCTAGACAATGAGCTACTTCAAAGAAAAAGTGTCATTATCATTATTGTTGTTGCAAATTGTTTGTTTGCCCCCAGCTAGTACCAGAAGACTCCTCATGTTCTGAAGCAATATCATCAATCAGTTTCAATCAGTTAAGCTACCCAAATATAAAGGAATAGCCATGTCCCAAAATCATCAGTGAATTAAGAGAGAATTAATAGTAAAGAATAGTTTCAACACAATAAATGAATCAAAATAATGTTTCAATATGTAGAGCAACTTGTCTTCCACAACACAGATGCTGGGGTGATGTAGGTTAATGTCAGTGGGCAGCTCAGCCCCACACAGCTGCTCACTCAATCCCCCACAGTGGGATGGAGGAGAGGATTGAAAGGCTAGAAGTGAGAAAACTTGTGAGTTTAGATAAAGACAGTTTCTTAGGAAAAGCAAAAGCTATATGTGAAAGCAAAACAAGGAATTCATTCATTCCTTCCCATTGGCAGGCAGGTGTTCAGCCATCTCCAGGAAAGCAGGGCTAACATACTGGTTACTTGGGAAGACAGATGCCAACACTCTGAATGTCCTCCCCTTCCTTCTTCTTCCCCCAGCTCTATGTGCTGAGCAGGACATCATGTGGTATGGAATATCTCTTTGGTCAGTTGGGATCAGCTGTCCCAGCTGTGTCCCCTCCCAGCTTCTTGTGCACCCCCAGCCTCCTTGCTGGTGCGGTGGTGTGAGAAGCAGAAAAGGCTGTGACTCTGTGCAAGCGCTGCTCAGCAACAACAAAAACATATCTGTACTATCAACACTGTTTTCAGCACAAATCCAAAATATAGACCCATACTATCTACTATAGAGAAAATTCACTCTATCCCAGCCAAAACCAGTACAGGTGAACATTGAACATTCCTAGCTATTAAACTGCTGCATTACTAAGAGCTACATTGGAAGTACTACGAAGGGAAAAATCACTCCCTCTTATTCTGTTGAATCAAAATGTCTGATAATAATTTAATTGCTCATACACGGGGATTTGGAAAATATGCTTACATGTGTAACAAATTAGAATTCAATCAAATTTAGTCACTTCAGCTTTTGTGAGACTACCAGTGCATCTCTGAAGAGCCAAATGTAAGAAATTATATGATAGTTTCTGTAGAAAGCTTTTGTTGGAGGCTTGAACTCCCAAACATTTCGAGAGTGCTCTGATCTAGTGCTATGGTCTGAAACAATATCCATAGAAGACACAACCAGAAAATTCACAGAATCTCAGCATCACAGAATTATAGTGGTTGGAAAAGACCTTTAAGGTCACCAAGTCCAACCATGAACCTAACACTGCCAATTCCACCTCTAAACTATGTCACTAAGCACCTCATCTACACGTCTTTTAAATACTACCAGGGAAGGTGACTCCTCCTGGGCAGCCTGTTCCAATGCTTGACTACACTTTCAGTGAAGAAATTTTTCCTAATATCCAATCTAAACCTTCCCTGGTGCAACTTAAGGCCATTTTCTCTTGTTCTACCTCTTGTTACCTGGAGAAGAGACCAACCCTCACCTCTCTATAACCTCCTTTCAGGTAGTTGTAGAGAACAATAAGGTCTCCCCTCAGCCTCCTTTTCTCCAGGCTAAAAAACCCCAGCTCCCTCAGCCTCTCCTCATAGGACTTGTTCTCCAGATACTTCACCAGCTTTCTTGCCCTTCTTTGGACCCACTTCAGCACCTCAACTTTCCTGTGGTGAGGGGCCCAAAACTGAACACAATACTCAAGTTGCGGCCTCATCAGTGCTGAGTACAGGGCAAGGATCACTTTCTTTGTCCTGCTGACCACTCTATTTTTGATGCAAGCCAGGATGCTATTTGCCTTCTTGGCCACCTGGGCATACTGCTGTCTCATGTTCAGCCATCTATTGACCAACACCCCCAGGTCCTTCTCTGCTGGGTAGCTCTTCAGCTACTCTTCCCCAAGCCTGTAATATTTCATGGGATTGTTGTGACCCAGGTGCAGAATGCAGCACTTGGCCTTGTTGAACTTCATACCATTGGCCTCAGCCCATCAATCCAGCCAGCCCAGATCCCTCTGCAGAGCTTTCCTACTCTCAAGCAGATCAACAATGCGGCCCAACTTGGTGTCATCTGCAAACTTACTGGGGGCACACTTAATGCCCTCGTCCAGATCATGGATAAAGACATTAAACAGAGCTGGTCCCAACACTGATCCTTGGGGAACCCTGCTAGTGACTGGCCACCAACTGGATTTAACTCTGTTCACCACAACTCTCTGGGCCCAGTCATCCAGACAGTTCTTTACCCAGTGAAGAGTACATCCATCCGAGCCATGAGCGGACAGTTTCTCCAGGAGAACACTATGGAAAATGGTGTCAAAAGCTTTACTAAAGTCCAGGTACACCACATCCACAGGCCTTCCCACATCCACTAAGCACATCACCTGGTTACAGAAGGAGATCTGGTTGGTCAGGCAAGACCTTCCTTTCATAAACTCATGAAAGAAATTGAGATAAGATGCAAAATTCCACAGCATTCCTTTCCTCCATTTGCAAAGTTGACATTTATTCAAAATGGTCAGGTTACCTTGGTTATAGTATTTACTTTCATATATTCATATACTGTTGTCTTTATTAGTTATTCTTGTAACTCATGTTTGCAGCTTATACTTGTAATTTGTACATTTTCTAGAATAATCAAATAGATTTACACTGGAGAAAAAACAGGATACCTGAGAAGTGAGTTGGTTCCATAATATATAAATGTACCATGAACAAAGACAACTCTACATAGCACATAAAAGAAGGACTTCTGATACAAACTCCCCAAGACCCATTCATATGTTCAGTTTTACAAGAGAAAGTGATTCTAGTCCTGAGAGAGTAAATAATTTTCTATTATTTCCAGTATTTTTACTCTTTTGTAAACTGACAACATCTGTGTTAATTATTAATATCTAATGATTTCTAGTTTATGATATGTCATGCAGTACCATGCAGAAGTGTGTCAGTTTCTGCACAGACTTGAATTAGATATGCTTCCACCCAAACCTTGGCAAATACTTCTGGTTTATGGTATATAAGAAGGAGTCTCAGATACATCTATGAAAAAATCAAATTGCTGTTTTCATACCATTAAAATATGTCTGTTTTCTGCAGCCTGACTAAGGTACAGTAAAATACTATTTGTAAGGGTATCAAAATACTCAAATAAGCAAAGATTTGGATGACTGGAAAAGCAAACAGCTAAGCGGGCCTTCTGGGCACAACCCCATTTTTTAGGATATTGGTTGCAGTTAAATAGATTATGGTGTGTAATAGATTTGATTTGCAGTCTTTGTCACTCAGATGTCTCCAGTATTGTTCAAATTTTGCCTTTTGGCTACTTTCCTACTGAGTGAACTTCCACAAGAAATGTGCAGTGTTCATCATTGTTGGTGTTCTTTTTTCCATTATCTCTGTTAAATGGATAAGGACTACACATTCCATTTAATTTCTGAGAGTATCAGCCTACGGGCCAGAGATTTTTTTATGTCTTCTGATATCTGTAAAATGAGCACCTCATGGCTCATGTACCAGGTTATCACAACAGTAAGCCTGCCTTTCCATCTTTTTGACTTGTTCTGATACTATCCGAGGCTAGTTAATGAGTTTCCAGTGAATGAGTTCTGAAGTGGACCCAATTTTTCCAAAGCCTCAAGCTTTATTTTTGTCCCCTCGGAAGAGAAGGCAGACCTCGGATATCTTCTGGCCTTTGTGGTTTCCAGAAATCATCTTTACTTTTAGATTTATTTATTTATTTATTTATTTATTTATTTATTGGCACAAGTTCTGTGAATGAAACTGGTTCCCAGGAACATAAAATCCAGATAGCTCAATTCAGTCTGACTGATATTGTCCAAAAAATAAACAAATCAACATGAAAAGCCTTCTGGGTATGCAGTTCAATTTTAGCACATCTGTTCAGCTTCTCAGAGCAGGCACATCCCCTGGTATCTCTTAGCATTTATTAGATTCTGCAGATGCTAACTACTCCATCTGCTCTCCTCACTGAAAGTGAGAAAAGGTAAATACTGATGGAGATAAACGAGCCCATCTGTAATAGGAAGCACAGCTGATGAGTCCCAGTGTGGCTCACAGAGGGTGCCACATGGAAGCCTGCCCTCCCGCCCCTGATGTTGTGGGACCAATAGGCAAAGGCAGCTCCCTGAGCTCAGGAGACATGGGCAGCATCCAAACCCTCACCACCTGCAAATGCAGAAAATGTCTTTCCAGGGAGCACAATGAGGTGGGGACCCTGGCCCCAGCCAGGAGAGCACAAGAATCCTGGCTGCTCCAGTGGCACTTGGAAAGGGGAGTGCTGTGGCCCAGCACAGCCCCAGTACACCTCCTGGTGCTTAGCTAAAATTTAGCTGCTCCTGCAGGATGACTACAGCCACAACTGGTGCACAGTGCCAGGTTGCTGCCACCCATCAGCCAGGCTGAGCTCTTCTACAGGGAACTTCTTCTGTTGGATATTGACTCACGCCTTTCCCTTGGCTGTGCAACACATTTGCATTGCAGAGTTTCCACAGAGTTCACACACCCAGTATGAGACTTTTCCCTATACATTTTGTTAGTTTGCATATTGGTTCTTCTTGCATGACAACTGTGCTTACAGAAGCATCTGAGTCATCTACATGGAAATATCTGAGTTTCATGGTCATTAGATGGAATTACTGCAGGAAAGACTTAAGATTTTTGGTAACCTTATTTTTGAATTACCGTTTCTGGAAAAGTTTAGATTTTTTCAGTAACAACTTTAACTCTCACATCTCTACCCATTAGTAACAGCCACATAGTCTATCTTCAATTCCTATTCTTACTCTTGTTGCTGTGATAGTATTTCATAGTTATTCTTGTATCTGTTTACCTGAGTATATGCTTCCACTTCCTACTGTATGTGTAAGACCAATTAATATTTCCAAATAAACTAATTTTGAGCAGTAGAACAGTGGACAGGATCCAGTGGAACAGGCTTCCAAGAGACAGTTATTCTACAATTACAGTTCAAAGAACAATGATTTAAGAAAAGACCTAGTTTACACTAGACAACTCTATTAACTGAAAAACTGAAAAAGATTATCATAGAATCATTAACGTTAGAAAAAACCTCCAAGATGATCAGGTCCAACCATCAACCCAATACCACCATGTTCACTAAACCATGTCCTGAATGGAACTACATGCTTGGATGTAAAAGCAGTCCCAGGAGCCTGATGAATATGATGTTGGGAAAAAACTCAGTGCTTCCTTCATTTGATTGTGCTGTGTGAGCCATGAATGAAACTCTGTGCTTACTAAGAGCTCTATAAATAGTCCATATAAAAATAAAAAATAATATCAATTGATCATAATTACCAAGGTGTGAGTACATAACATGATACAGCCAGTAGAAATCGTTTCTGTTGGTGGAATTGTGTCCTACTAGAGGATGTACTTATGCTATCAGTTTTGTGCACTTCCCATATTGTTAGAGGTCTGCAGGCAAGAGGTGAATGCACAACTCCTTCCACAGAAGAAGCAGGATGCAGGTGAGAGGAAGGTTTGGTCACCCAGTGTCCAGCAAGAGGCAGCATGGATGTGTGTTCAAAATACTGCCTTCCAACATATTCCCAGCAGGCCACATGTTCTCCTGGGTCTCTTGTTGCCCTGAGCCTGACATCAACCCATCTCACAGTGGGACCATTAATTTTGCTGCTCACAATTTTGTCAGACTTCAACCATTTCTTCATCTGAGCTCAGAGCTCTTCCTTCCACGGCAGGCATCCCCTGGGCAATCTGCTACCATTTCTTTGCGAGTTCTCAAGTCCTGCATTTCCTCTATCCCTCTGTCTGCAACTCATTTCTCATCCCAGACTCTTTGTTGAAGCAATTGTAAGCATTGGATTGGTCTTGCCTTGGACTGCTATAATTTTTATATAATTTTATAATTTTTATTATCTTATTTATTTTTTTTTCACCCAACAACACTTCAACCATTTCCATAAAACTAAATAGCTGGGGGAGAGACAGTTTGTTCCAGTCCTTGACATCTTCACTTTGTAACTCTATAACTGCTCCATGGTTTGAAGCTGTGACTTGAAAATCTTAGTGGGTGGCATAGTCCCTCTGGGGAGATATAATTCCTGCCTTTGCAAAGATCTGCCTAAGCTTGTTCAAGTCTTTCACGACTCTTCATGCTGACCACACCAAAAAAGCAGGTATTAGCCCAGAAAAACTAAAAGCTGAGCATCCTGTTGTTCACAGAAGGTTCTTAGCTCCCCTGATGCAGGGAGGGAACATGGTGCCAGACTGTTTTGAGCTTGCAGTGATTTTTTGCTGGCATCAAGCTTAAATCTAAGAGAAAGCTGACTGATTTCAAAACTAGAGTTTCTCATAATGACATTATGAAAATGACAGAAATGAGTCAATGAGCACACATAGTGACAGTGGGACCAGATAAAGCAAGAACTGGAAGACAAAGTGGAGGACAGGGAAGGGAGTGGGAATGTGGAAACCAGGTAACCCAGAGTTTCAATGAAGCACTATGATAGAAGAAGAGCTTGGGACCAGAAAATTAAGACACCAGGAAAAGACAGAGGAAAACTGGAGCATCTGCCTTATGAGGAGAGGCTGAGAGAGCTGGGATTCTTCAGCCTGGAGAAAAGAAGATTGAGAGGGCACCTTATCAATG
>NW_010327884.1:30294-38794 GCF_000700745.2 Antrostomus carolinensis
GAGCCAAATGGATGGGGATGGGCTCTTTTTGGTGGCGCCCAGTGACAGGACAAGGGGCAATGGGCACAAACTGGAACACTGACAGTTCCATACAAACCTAAGGAAAAACTTCTTTACTGTGAGGGTGACGGAGCACTGGAATAAGCTGCCCAGAGAGGTTGTGGATTCTGGACACTTTCCTGTGTAACCTGTTGTAGGGAACTTGCTTTGGCAGGGGGGGTTGGACTAGATGTTCTCCTGAGGTCCCTTCCAAACCCTGCGATTCTGTGGTTCTGTGAAAACTATATTGAGTTTACATGGTAAGGTTTTGGTAGCGGAGGGTGGAGGGGCAGGCAGGTCTGCAGGAGTGGATTCTGTGAAAAGACACCAGAAGCTGCCTCAGTGTTAGACATAGCCAGTTCCAGCTGGCTCCAAGACAGACTCATTGCTGGCCAAAGATGAGCCAGTCAGTGAAGCTGGTAGCACCTCTGTGATCGCATATTTAAGAAATGGTAAAAAAGCAGTGCAGCACCACCTGGGAGAGAGTGAGAACATGTCAGAAACAACTCTGCAAACACCAAGGTCAGTGAAGAAGGAGGGGGATGAAGTGGTCTAGGTGCCAGAGCAGAGATTCCCTTGAAGCCTGTGGTGAAGATCATGGTGATGCAGGTTGCCCCTCTACAGCCCATGGAGAGACCACAGTAGAGCAGATATTCACCTTACAGCCCATGGAGGACCCCATGCTGGAGCAGGTGGATGTGTCCTGAGGGAAACTGCAGCCTATGGAGAGCCAATGGTGGAGCAGGCTCCCGGCAGCAACTGCAGCTTATGGAGAGAAGCCCACACTGGAGCAGGTTTTCTGGTGCACGACCTGTGACCCTATGGGGGACTCGTGTTGGAACAGCCCATTCCTGAAAGACTGTACACATGGAAAGGACCCATACTGGAGAAGTTTGTGAAGTATTGCAGCCCATGGGAAGGACCCACACTGGAGAAGTTTGTGAAGGACTGTTGCCTGTTAGAGGGACCCCACCTGGAGAAGGGGAAGAGTGTGATGAGGAAGGAGCAGTAGAGATGAACTGTTATGAACTGATTGCAACAGCCATTCTCCATCCCCCTGTGCCACTTGGAGGAAAAGGTAGAAGAGTTGGGAGTGAAGTTGAGACTAGGAAGAAGGGAAGGGTGGGGGGGAAGGTATTTGTAGATTTGTTCTTATTTCTCATTATCTTACTCTGTTTAATCGGCAATAAATTAAATTAATTCCTCCGAGTCAAGTTTATTTTGCCAGTGAAAGTAATTGCTGAGTGGTCTCCCTGTCCTCATATCAATCCACAAGCTTTTTGTCATATTTTCATCCCCTGTCCAGTTAAGGAGGGGGAGTGATAGAGCAGCTTGGTGGTCACCTGGTGTCCAGCCAAGGTCAACCCACCACAAAGACTAACATGTTATTAGAAATCTGGGAACATTGTCAAATAATGATGAGAACAAAAGAGAAATCCACATGAAAATCTAATTGGAGTTTTGTTAATCAAGTCTAAAAAATATATATATAAATGCATTATGTAATGAGAACAGAATGAAAGTGCGAGTAGCCAGAGTAAATAAGCAATTATACACACTGAGTGAGACAAAGATGCTCTGAATAATTAGTATCATCAAACATACATGTCTAGGGACTTGATTAAAGCCACACAAAATATGTTGTTAATTCTGCCATTAACTCTTGGAAATTCAGCTTTGCAAAATTTATTGGGTTTATATTATAACTTAAGATTTTACTTGAAGAAATATGTGCATATACATGGATATAGTAGCTACATAGAAGAGCTGGGAATAAAAGTAATTGACAAACGAGGTCATAAAGTCTCAATATAAGCTCAGCTGTCTTAATTGTATAATTACATCCCAGATTAACATCAGGCTATTAGCTTTTGCTGTATCTACAGTGAGGCAAGATTATTTAGGAATTAAGAGAATCCTAATGCCCATTAAAAAGCTTACATAAGCATGGTCTGTTTTTGAATCAGAAACAAAATCTATATAGAAGCTTAATGCCCTCCTCTTTCTCTATCCTAGCAAGGGGTTTTTGAATATAAAATCTCATATTTGATGAGGACGTCATTCTTCAAACATGAGAAGAAATTTGCTTTCTAAACAGTTATGGAAAGCAAGATTCTTCATTGATTTACATAGCACATTTCATCAACGGAGTTAAACAAAAAGTGAAATTCATTTAAACAGCAGGAGTTATGTATCCAGAATGCCTTTTGATACTACTCTGCCTCATTTTCCAACTTCTTAACTTTTCTTCTTCATCCCTTTCCTTGTTAAAGAAATAAACAGGTGGTGCTGTGATACTAACAGTGACTAGCTTCCTACAGATTTATGTCTGACTGTCGCTTCAAATTAAAATTTACAATTTGGTTATATAAAACCTACTGTGTTTTCTCCCGTCTAATGATTTGAGCTTACATTGTAGCTTTTCCTTCAGATGATGCAAAACTGTCTTTCCTCCTGGTCATCCTAGTTTTAAAGAACTTGTTATATTTTGAGAAGTTTATCCCTTTGATGTCCTTATTCGATGCTGGAAAACACGTTTTGAATTTGTTATAGGCAATTAGAGAGTCTGTCACAGAGAGGTTCAGCCAACATGAAGAGATAAAACCAAGTTGGAAAAAAATTCAACCCGCCTCCACACTAGACCCCTATACAGGCTTATTTGTAGTATTACCTTCAGAGTGCCATCTCTACATACTAGACTTAGTCCAGGTATACTTTAAAATCATGTTCAGAAAGCTGAAAGAGAGTAAGGGCAGGTTGCTGGAAGAGAAGCAAGATGGCAAAGGTGAAGGAGAAAAACTAGAAACTAGGATGTACCAGAAAGGAGAAATGCAGTAGAAGTGAAACAGCAGGAGCAAGGCAGGGATCTTGGTGGGGTATAGTTGTCTCTAAATTTGTTGCAGCTTTCTCATTTAAGCTGCTGTGTTTCCTTAGGGCACCTCTGTGTTTTCAGAGGCCTTTCCTGAGCTTGGGATGCAAAGCACTATGCTCTGCCACAACAGAGAGCTGTATGATCAAGGCAAGCAGCACTCATGCCAGTGGACTGCCTCTGCAGAAACTCTGGTAATTCTTAGTAGTGGCCCTTAGAAACCCACCAAGACTGCAAATGCCTAGAACTGGGTTCTACCTCACCTGAACCTTGCACGATGCTGGCACTTACCATTAACAGTCTCAATAAAGAGACACATTCTGCTGGTGATTAGGAACATGCTCTGGTACAGCCATGTAATAGGTGGCAAAGATTAGGTGTGTTTTACCCCATCCTCCAGCCAGATTTCACCAAATTATGGAACTATTAACATCCATTCAAGCAGTTCGAAGAAACCACTTGAAAACACCTTTCTCACAGGATGTTATGCTCTGACTTGTCTGAAGGAATGGACACTAAGCAGCTAATTATTCAGCAGGTAGATAACATGTTGCTGACAAGCTAGCTGGTTACTTATTTAGAGTTATAAAAACTGAATAAAGTTATTCCACTCATTTTTATTTTACCCATGCCATTTTACAACATCTTTACTACTCCTTCTCTTTATCCCCTGGCAATTCAGAATAAGTTGAACACATGAGAATTATCTATCTTAAGAACTGTGATACTCAGGTATTGCAGACACAACAGGCTTTTTATTTGGTTTAGAAATGACTCAAAAGAGCTCTCACTCAACACCAGCCACCTGTCTAAAGAAATAGCACAGTTCAGGTGGTATTTGTAGCTGCTATTGTAAAACCTTTGGGGATTCCTTTTTCTTAAAATTTAAAATTCATTGTACCAATGATAAGCATCAGCTATGAGGCATAACTTGTGTTTCTAGTTTAGAGTGGCTTTATCTAAGATCTTTAGATCCAAGTATTCAGCAGTTTTAAATATGGAGTGCCTCAACTGAGTGGTGTCAAGCTTTACAAAACAGGAGTTCTGTGTCTGCACTGTTACTCAGTGTATTAAGCACTGGGTCAATATAGGATTGTTTGGTGGTCTTGAACATTGTGGTTATACCACTGCTCCTCAGTTTCCCCACCAAGAAAAAATAAAATGGGGACACTGCTTTGCTGGGAAGGTATGTTGACATCTGTAGATGCTGTATGAGCACCACAAGTTGAAGTCTAGATCTACAGGGTAAAAGTCCTCACATGAGGTAATTGTTTGGACTGTCTTTGTAGTCAATGAAAAGAAATAGGAAACTCTAGAGGATGATTTACCTCACCCTAAAATAGTAACCTAAAATAGGCAGATTAATCCCTTCTTGGAAGTGTCTGCAGTGACTAAAATAGGGGTCAAGGAAACTAGCTCTCAAGTAAATGTCAACACTACAAACTTGTGAAGTTCATTAAAATTACACCATCTGAATGCCTCTGCTGGTCACAGTAGGGACCTCAAGATGCTGTTATTATCCTCCAGCCTTTCCCTGTGCAATGAGCCTTCAGACTGAGAGGACCCTTTAACTCCTGCAAAAGGACAACCAGGAGAGTGAAAGAAACTCACAGACTACTTTCAGTCTGCTCTGTACAGAGACGGTGAGAGAAAACCTCTCTCATAGCATTATTATGGACCTCTAAAGCTCCAGATTCTGGCTGTCTGGCTAAGAAAGTGTACTTTGCCATGACAAGGACAAGTGCACACCATACTTATTGCAGAATTCCCCAGGGAAACACAGTTTGGTGGTACTCCACTGTACTAAGTGCTGTGCTATCAGCTAGAGACAGTCTGTACCACAAAAAGCTACACAGACAAGACAATCAAAGTATTGTGGTCCATCCCTTAAAGATGGGGAATTGAGACAGAGAGAGATTAAAAAGTGACTTGCCTAAATTACATAGGAAGTCTGTGGTGGGACCTTGATTCTGCCAAAGCACAGTCTATAACCACATTATTCTGCTGGCTTGCAGCAATATTGCTAGTTTTGAGACAGAGGGACTCTTTTCTGTCAGGGGCGCACTTACAGATGCCGTGTGATTTGCTTTTTCTGTAATTTGGCTTAATTTCTTGTAAGTGAAAAGTCTTACAATCCAGCTATTTGGCCAGGAAGAAATTGAAGAAATCACTTGAGTGACTTTCAGGAAGTTTCAAAAGACTCCATTCCTCAGCCAAAGGATGTAGAGACAATCAAGACTATAATAATGTTAGCTTGAAATTTAGCAGGTTGCTTGGTTATATTAGCAACAAAAAGCTGAATGCTTAAGGTTATACATACGTAGGACCAAGCTGCTGCTAAAATAAGTGTTCAGATTCCAAGCACAGAAAATTTACACAAAGTTTATTTGCAGACTCATAAAGTTTCCAAAACTATGTATTTGAATTTACAATTAAAATCCAAGGTCATAAAGAATAATTGTTGGTCTCTGATGAAAAATGCATGAGGAACCGTTTTCAAGAGAGATACAATTTTTCCCTCTATAACAAAAAAGAAAAGAAGAAAACATCTCAGTTCTTAAATATAAATGAAAAAAGTTTGTGAGTAAATTGTGTTTTGTTGAGAAATACTTAGCATTTGATAGTAATATGCCATGATGATCACGAACAGTTACTGTAAAAAAAAAAAAGTTAATCTCAACTTCCAGTACCGAGGATTAACCTTGCCCTTTGTATAGAAACTACATTAACTGGATCCCTGGTTTTCATGCTTTTTAATTATTGTTTAGGATCAGTGAAGGAATGAGCGGTTTTACCCTTATAAGTAAGTGATTTCTAATGGCTGTTGGGACTCCCGTGATTACCTGTTATTCACTTTGCAAGTTGGCATTTCCAGTCCTGAAAGTTCTTCATACACAGAAGTCTTGCATTTGTCACCAGCACTTAGAAGAAAAGCATTGTTTCAGGACAGTTTCATACTATGACCATACCATAATTTTATGCATCTTCCTTTCACTTGCCATAAGACACATTTTATTAACATATTTTAATATATATAAAACAAATGCTTTCTCTCTCATGCAAATAATGGATTAATATCCAGGTATCAGGATATAATGTTATGTGTCACTACAATTGTATTTGAAATCTGGGAGATTATACCAAGCAATGAATAGCAAAGCCAAAGTCACCAAATTATGCATTTCTTTTAATAAAAAAGAAGAGGAAAGAACTTCAAAGACACTGATTTAAGGCAGATAAAAGGCAGCACTTGCATGTAATCTCTTTTATTCACAGCTAATATATTTTACTGAGTATCATGAAGTATATCTGAGGCAAAGAACTTAGCAAAATTCACAAAAGAGAAGGACTTTCATTTGGAAAATGAGAACTGCAGTTAGATAACACATTACAGTAAGTTAAAATGGAAACAAAAAGTAGTGATTCCAACAAAAGATGCACATTTCATTCCCTACTAGAGAGGAAACTTTCAGCAGGCTATTCCTTAACTACCTTTTGCACTTTCATTGTTAGTTTGATCAAGTCTGCATAAGACCAGACTGCTCATTTGGTACAGTGCTGGAATAAGATCTAGATTGGAATGTTCGAGGTAAAACCTTATCGAAAAGTGACAGTGTATTCAGTCTGCTTTGTTTGGAAGAGCTGTTGGAAAACAGCTGTTGAATCCCTGAGGTGGGTCTGGGGAACTCCTACCTGGGTGCCAGAACATGACACTGTGCTCAGTAGCAGGCCAGTAATGCTATACTTGGGGCCCAGCAGGTTGTCTGCCTCAAGTAAAAGGTGTCATAAGTAGCTATAATTGAAATTTTTTAAATAAAATACATGCATCTCCAAAAGAAAACACTGTTTTTTCCAAAATTGAAAGTTTTATTGGAATTATATCCTTTTAGTTGTTGGAGTTTTAGTTTTGGGTTTGGTTTTTTTTTCTGTTTTATCAGCAATGCGGTAAAACTTTTGACTGAACGGTAGAGTAAAATATTGCCAGGAGCACAGGAGAATTTATGCCCTTAGCTTGCATCCTGTGTAGCATCATCTTATTGGGCCCATGAATTCCTGATCACCTCTGAATCTGCATTCATCTATCCATCAGATAAATCCCTCAATTTATACGGAGTCGATGGAGGTGTCATGTGGATTTGGCCACAGAAACATTTAACAATTCTTCCTGTGATTATTAAATTCATTTTACCCTTTGCAAAGACAGTAAAATCATTTCCAGGAAACTTCATGCCGCTTCCATATATGGATAAACAACCATTATTTTCTGCTGTCATTGCCGGTGGCAGTTGCTGATCTGAACTCACTTTGTGATCAGCCAAAGGTGCCTTAGGTCTTCTGAGCTCAGGGAGCAAAAATTCAAAATTTCCCCAAGCCTGGATGCTTTATTCTCTTTCTCACAGCAAATCTCTCCAAGGATGGCTTCACGCCCTGCCCCATGGCATGCTCTTTGAAGATACAGTGCTCCACACCCTTTTCCCCAATCATTCTCTTTCCTTCAATAGAGAACTCCACCACACAAAAGCTATTTCCCTTTTACTTGCAGGCTACTGAAGATAATGCTCTGGAAAGCCAAGGATGCAGGCTTTCTAATTACCAAAACATTGCCTCTGGGAATTCAGCCTACACTACAACTTTTTAGAAAAATATTTTCATACCATTCTCCTGTGCTTCCTTGCCCCATGCTAACAAGAAGCATCCACCTCACTGTCTTTTTTGAGATCCTAAAAAGATAAGTTCTTTGCAATTTCAGGCAGCGAAGTATTTAAGTCTCAACACAGAGTCCAGAGAGCTCTGTACTACAGGATCCCATACATCAGAAACCACAAAATACCCTGAAATCTTTAGAACATTTTTAGAAGTATTCATACAAGAAAGACTGCCAAAACTGTCCCAAAGGAAGAGACCAGGCAAAAGTGGGGGAAATACAGTATCTGAGGTCCCTGACATAGGCAGGGGGTTTGTTAGATGAAAAAAGAACAGAGGAAGGCAATTCCCCCATCAAAACCCAAAGCCCAATCCAATAGTGGTTTAACAGAAAATACAGTAGAAATCCTGAAACATAATTACTAGTTTTAGCCTTGAGGACATGATTAAGGCATATGACTCAAAATGATCTAAGTATCTCAAGGACTTCCCACTGATCACTGACATATGAGAAGAAAGTGAAACCCAATCTTTCCCAGAAGCCATATTTTGCATTGAAGGGGAAAAATAAGACATTCTTCCTTGTTCCTGCACTTACCTGGTAGAGGCCTTGAAACACAGAGCTAATTAAGTACAATATGAGTAGAGTGCAAACAGACAGGGTCAACAAATAGCAATCAAGTCTTTCTCCAGTCTCTCTTACAGATATCAGGCAAGTTGAACAGCCAGTGTCTCATATGCCAAGCTATAGATCCTCCTTATCCTGCTGTAAATGCCTCATGCTCCATCTTGAAGTGATTTAGTTTCTTTCCTCTTAATTCCCATGTTGGAAGGCCATTTCTGTGTTTCCAAGGGATATAAATCTTCTTCCAGCTAACTTGTTTTAGGCTAAAATTTTGTGCATTTTCCTTTGAACTATCCTCAAATGTCAACAATTCTCCTCTTTCC
>NW_010327884.1:38810-43160 GCF_000700745.2 Antrostomus carolinensis
TTCCCTGATATTTACCCATCTCCAAAATGTAACTATGAATAGTACATTCAACCCTGACTTTGCTAGGTAAAACAAGCCTAGCTTCTTTTAATCTCCTCTCACAAGACAGGTTCCACTATTTCACTTTTGACATTGCAAAAAATATTCATCAGTAGCTGCCTTGTGTTCTACTCTGTCTGTTTTTATCTGTATGGCCTCTGATTTTCCATTCAGATTGTAAGGTCCTTAAATCACAAAATATTTTTCTGTTTTGTTTCTATCAGACTCACAGTGTGCTCTGAAATGTGACTGAGGTTTCTAAGTAGTTTGCTGCATCAATACAAATTTTCATAATCAAATTCAGCAAATGTATCTGAAATCCCACTAGGTAATGAGAGGATAATGGTTGTAAACCTAATTTTCCTGAATTTCCAAAAGTCTCCATTTTTATTCCATTTGAGGAATGGAAAATGCTTAATCAGAATTTTCCTTTTTAACCAATAGTTGCTCACACTTTTACTTTTTTTTTTTTTTTTTACCCAATAGAAATCCTGGAAGAAAGATCAAGTAAATTCACCAGCCTCTTATTTTCTCTACTATATCCTGAATGCCCTGGCATGCTTGCTTTTTTAAAGGAAACGAGATAAGTCACATGGATGAAAGAATCCAAGATAGGGAGGTGGCTGAGAATAGCAGAGAAAGTATCAGTCAAAATACAATACATTTATTTTATTACACTGGTCGAGTCATTTGGGAGAAGCACTGCCTATGGAAACAGAACAGGGAATGATCTGAAATAATGCTGTATACCTTTCATTCCTCTTCCCAGGGAGTAAGTGCTAAGCGTCCTTCTCAACACAGGGATTCTGTTGCACCATTCCTCAGTCCTGTCTCCCCCACCAGACTTTTACCACACATGGGGTGATTTGATATCTAGCTGTGCTGACAGAAACTCCTCATCTTTAGACAGTTATACCAGCAAATTATGTGTCTCCTTGTTTCAGGGATGGGTGTGTTTCTATGGCAAAACAGTGCCAGGCTAACTACACCCACACGAGGAATGCCTTACCTATAAATCAGCTTACAAGCAATCCAAGAATAAACTTGGCCTTAGTTACCACACCCTCAGGGGAGAGGTGTGAAGAATCAAAATGAATATCCAATTAAGGTAGGAATAAGTATTGAAATTTCTGTCTACGTGCCTGATCTAAAGCTCATTAACATTGAATGCTTCATATCATTCTGGTTGTGCAAAGAGCTCTTTAAGTGGATATAAGTTATGTCAACCACTACATTTGCATTTTTTTTTAAGCCTTTTCCCTGCACCAGAATGGTGGGAAAAGACGTAGTTTTAATGAGAAAACAGCCCTGCTTTTAGTTTGTTGCAATAGAAGATAACTGCAGAATGCAGGGGCATTTGCCCATACAAAAAAGTCTTGCACTTTCAGGTCAATAGCTAAGAGATAAAATTAATTTTACTTGGGGAATTTATAGTTTTACTAACACAAACCTTATCCTGTACTTTTTCCTTTGCCTTGTCTAGAAAGAAATGGTGCCATTGCTGCAAGTGCTTTTTCATGTAATCTGTAAAGAAATATCATTTCCAAGTGCACTTGAACAATTCTCCTGCCTTAGAACCTGTAAACTCTTTGATGGAGAAAATTCCAAACAATAAACATACATAAGAAAATGAAAATAAATATTTCGTTTCAATCAGTTTTATAAAGCATGTATCCCTAGGGAATCTTTCTGTAGTTACATGACAAAGGTTATATAATAAATACTCAGTAACTACATGCTCTGTGGCTTATGAGGTGATAATTATACCTGAATCCATCTAATGGTTCAAAAAGTGATTAAAATCCAACTCATAATTTTTAGATCATAAGGATTCAATTTAAAAGCTGAAGTATTCCATTAATTATCGTGTTATTTATGGTCAGTAGATGAACTAGTTTTGCATCATTGTAAGAGATCTGATGCTGTAAAGAAAACTCTTATTTTAAGACTATGCTGTGAGCCTATTATTTGTTCCCCAAGATGGCACAACAACCCTATATCTCAGTTCCTTTCCGATTACACGTGGGACCTGCTGTTTTGGGATAGACGCCTACCCAAATAGAATAAGCAGAAAGATGAAAAAACCTCTAAATAGTTACATAATCATAGTGCATATAGTAGTAGGTCTTACCATAAAAGGAGGAAAAGACAACACTGGTTTTGTCCTACTTATGAAGTGGTGTTTCCCTCAAGCACTGAGTTACTATGATTATATTCATGAATCCCTGTTTGTGTTACCAGCATTTACAGAGTCTTGTGCTATTTAATCCCACACTGATATCTGCCACAGGGATAAAGTGTCCACTAAAGAGTCCAGGTTCAAGCAAAGGGATGGTTGAAAAGAAAAGAAAGTAAGATTTTGGTGACAGAATAAACAGACATGAAACATTTGTCAAGTATAAATGAATCAGGTACAAATGTGAAAAAGTCATATAGTACTGTATGTTATAACTGTGTCTGCAAAAAAATAAACCAGTAAACCATGGCTACCATTACAGCAAGAAGTCTTTCTACTAGTATAGGTAATGCTCTTTGAGGATGTCAACAAAACAGTTCCTCCAGGCCTAAGGAATGTCCCCTCTAAGGACATTTTTTTGGCATAGTTATTCTACTACAGCTTTCCTGACCAGCTCTTCTCAATTATAGAGAAATCCCCAGGCAGCTTCTTATAGGCAAGCTATTACAATGGCAGGATGTCAGGGGATAGCAGGAAACAAGCTTACTAACTATATATAATTACTAAAATAGATTAAATAGAGATAGAAAAGTCCCTGTCCCTGAATATATACATATATGTTCAGCCTCTCTACCATAGATAGCTAGATGGCTGAAATCCCTATGAAACAGCTTCTGAACCACACAGTTACAGCAAAACCAGCACTAATTTTGACTTGCCTTTATACGGAGGAGTATAAATGAGTGGAAGACTAAACACTAAAATTGAGGACCTGGTATAATTTCTATCGTTCTCATGCGTCTTCCTTTTGAGGACACGGGCTATGAATCTTGCCGCTACACCTGATAGGAAAGGTCTTGGTGTAAGATCTTATTTAAAATGACAATCATCCAGAATTAGAATCTCTGACTGATCAGACCAACTATCCCAGATTCATTTAGTGAAAAAATAGCCATGGCACTGCCTCATATAGTACCAGTAGAAATCTGAATCAAGTGGGAATGATCAACTGATTTATCAGCCCTTCAGCCATTTCTTACCTTATTTTGAAGATTAAGAGTAATGTGAGCCAGTTTTTAAATAAGACTAGCCAGTTTGTTTTTAGTAGACTGAACAGTTGCCAAAACCTAGAACTTAACCTAAGCAAAATTATTTTTTGTTTTAATTGATTTTTAGCTTTCTATTTATTGTTTTATGTTTTCCAGTGCAAAACATAAATAACACAACACTCAGAACTCAGAAACAACAGAAAGACTGTAACTTTCCTGATACTGGGTAACTTTTTCAAAATCACCTTACTGATTATGTTTTTAAATCACTTGACTGCTTTTGGAAACGTTGCCCATTGATACTAAAAATCTACTCAAGTCTTCATCTTCAGAGGACCTCCCTCAGCTTTTTTACAACTTTTAATGTACATTCTCTCTAATTTCCTTTACAGTTCTAAGGAATTATCTAGGCCTAGCCAGGGCTAGATTTGACAATTGCCGTCCCATTAACAACATGGAGTAAGGAACTATTGTTTCCAGTTGCTGGTGCTGCAGTATTTCCAGACCAAACAAAAGCAATAATAGACTGGAAAGCCTGCTTTTCAGAAGAGATCACTTTGAGAACTCAAATCATTTAGGTATGATGACTCTAAGCTACTCTCACCACCCAAGGTTTAGATAGCATACTTTGATACATGTCATGAAGAAATAGCTAAATGGGAAACTTTTCAAAATATACTATGTATGTAGCCTTCATTCCATAATAGTAATATAATAAAATTAAGGCTCCGTCAGTGCAGAAACATGAGATCATTTCCCAGATTTTTGTTTTAAACCTTGGATTCAGTAAAAATACTGTGCATGGGTGTGATAGCAAAACCACACAAAGACATTAAAAACATAAATCTGTGAAAGACTAGTGAGGCTAAACAAGTGAAAGAAGTTGAAGCTAAAACCCGAAGAACAAGAGCAGAAACAAGTCCTCCTTCAGAATAGCAGAAAGTACAATTACCCACTTCTGGACTAAGAAAAAATAACCATTGTGTCCTTTTGAAGGAAGTGCAAAACAAAGACACAAACTAAATTGTGGTATAAATCCATTATGTCCATCGACCCTCTCTCCATTGAGCCTGACACGCAGCCTCC
>NW_010327884.1:43187-61212 GCF_000700745.2 Antrostomus carolinensis
ATCTTTTGATTTCTTTGGCTTTTGGATTAACATGTTTCAGTAAACTGTTTTATCCATTTGTAGTATTTTCAGGTATGTGTTTCAGCTAGGAAAATCCTGCTGGAGCCAGAAAAGATCTTTGTTCTGCAACACAGTGAACCAGAAAGCTGGTAGGCTTTAAAAAGTATAAACACTTCCCCGAGATACAAAGGCCCTGTGTAATCCTGATCTCCAATATAATGTTTGCTGCTAGAAATCACTTTAGCAGTTTTAATAGTCAACAAGCAGTAAACCTTAAATGGATCCAAACTCCTCTTTATCCATGTCATAAATCTGATCTGATAGCAGAGATCAGAAAGTAATGGACCTCAGGGGAAGTCCTGGACATGGCAACCATACGTCCCGCTAAATTGCATAACAAGGAGCTCAGTTTGGAAAGGTTTTTCAATTGCTCAAATATGTAAAAAAAAGCCAACTCCTTTACAAAAACCTACCCTGCTAAGTAGTATTTACCTTCTGCATTAACTCCACAAGGTTGTGAAAATTCAGTTCCAGTTCCATCTTCTCTTGCCAGCAGTGTTTGGGGTAGACAACAGAGCACAGTGTTTGGAATTTTCATAGCAAAAGAGCTTTCAAAAAATATCCAAGAGTTATCAGCTGCATTAAGACTTTCATGTTAACCCTTATTTTACCTTATTTTTCAGTATATGGAAAAGGAAAAGGTTAGATCTGCTGGGAATATACTTGCAGTTGTTGTGGCTGTAAACTCCAGACATCATAAAAATTATGCTGAACTGGCTTTCTGTGTGGACTCACTGATCTGCCTTAGGTCTTTTTGTGGATCTCCTCCTGGTGAACTGGTGGCTTTAGTACAATTTATTTTCATTTATTTTGGAAGTCAGTTAAGTTAAACTGAATGGAGGACATTTTAATTACCAGATCAAGTGTCCACGCAAGCATATAATATGGTTTGAGTTCACATATTTAACTTGCTTAAGCTATTTTTTCCAAATGCCCCTTAGTAGAGGATCTGTACCATAATTTGTAATTATCAAAAATTCTAGTAGATGTTTAAACAATAAAAAGTATGCTGTATGCAATGAAAAAAAAAAAAACCCAACCATGAAAGTCTCAACAGTCAATAAAGCATTCTGTCATAGAACATGGGACTTAAACAGACCATCTTAATCTTTAGTCAACCTTTTCTGTCTCAAAAGAAAGAATGTCACAGTTATGTCACTGTTCCATATGCAGTTAGTTAACTGGGCCACATTAAGATTAAAACATTATGCTATCAGAAGCTCTGCTTAAAACCAAAGCTTCATAGTTATTTTCACATACAAACACACAGGCATACATATACACACACAGAGGCAGAGAGAGTTGTGGCTTGGGTAACTCTTAACCATTCCTTGCTGCATTCAGTTTTTTCTGTTCATCTCAAACCTGGTCAGAGTTTTGTCACTAAACACTCAAATTCATTTCTGTGTTCACAGCTGAGACCCAGATCTCTGTTTTGGCCAAATTCACCTCTGACATAACTCTGTTTGCCAGGAAGAAATAGATCTTCAGTTTGTTTTCCCTTAATGTTTTGTAGAATGGAGATGAATAGTTATAGAAGTTTTAGATTATATTTTTTGTAAATACCAGCTTAAAAATGAAATAGGTTATATTGTGACACTTGTTATTTAGGAGCATTTATGCACATTCTTTCACTGAACAGTTGTTCACAATTTTTCATGAAGTACAGGCATTCACTGGAGAGCACTTACCCATCAGAATATAAAAAGTAAAAGAAATTAATCTAAGATCAGAGCTAAAAAAAATCACTATTTATGTGTCAGTGCTGCAGATAATTTGCTGCCTTCTTGGTTTTCATCAAGGAAAGCAAACATATGGGGCACATTAGAAAATTGTATGGGAACACATGGCACTGCACTGAAACAGTAAGTGACACAGGGAAATCCATGATCCATTGGGTAGGAATATTTTGGGCTTCCTGGTGCTCAGCAGGCAATTTTTCTTTTCTAGCATGGCAGAATGTTTTGAGTTAGATAAATGACTGGATATTTTGGCAGCAGTTTTATAGTGGCTTGATCAAGCCCCTGAGAGGTACATCATCCTGACTGTATAGATCTTCTCTGTACCACCAGGAAGGCAAAGAGAAATATAAATCAAAAGATAGTGTTCTGAAAGTTTTATAGCTAAAGTTTATTTGCTTCAATATAGAGTTATTTGAGGGATCAGGGAAATCTATTGCTCACTAGGGAGATTCCATATTTAAGAAAATTTTCTGGATAAATTTGATCACATTTATAAGCACAATGTACAAATATAATAGAATGATGTTATCGTCCATCTGCCATAGTTTCTGTTTGCATGCACCTAAGCCAAAAGAAGAGGACAAATCCTTATTTGTCCTGTGAGGCTTATACTTCAAAGAGACTAAAATCTGTGCAAGATTTCTTTTCTTCACACCAGGTGGGGAAGACAATGTTTTCCCCTAGGAAGAAAAGGTCTCTTAGCTATAAAGGAGCTTGGTAGAATTCTCCTGATTTAAAAACTTCATCTTTTTCAGATGGATGTTAAATGTATACATTGATATGAAGGGTTTTCAGCCCCTGGAGGACCACTTTATCAAATGTTATGTTTTGATTATCAGTGCAATTCCTATAAGGTAGAGGATCAAAACAAAATCCCTGAATATTCTAGAGAGCAGAAATAATGTTCAGGCATAAGTCTTCAGATCTGCTGCTTCAGTTCCATGTTTATATTTTGTTTTCATACAGATAACCTACTCACTTGTACTTATAGGTACTTATTTAGCTATCACCAAATAACAAAGATAAACATTTATCCAGTGCTTGGAAGCATTCTTCAGAATCACAGACTTTAAAATTGCTACCTTAACAAGCTGCCTAAGTCTAAATTAAAACATTTTGTTAGATAGTGACAAAACTCAAACTGTACTTCTAAATAGCCCTTCAGTCGAGGATTGGGAAAATAATGAGATATACCTTTAATCTAATTAAAATTTAGGGACAGAAGATATTCAGGCCTGAGAAATGGGTAAACAAGTTCCAGACTTTGAAGCATTTTGTAAATACAGACCTTTGCAATACCCTACAGCACTCGTTACATTAAAAATCCCACCTCTTTTTTCCCATACAAAGCCCCAAAATTCAGATGCTCTACTGTTCTGGTTGCCCAGCTCTGTCTCTCTTAATAGCAGTAAAAAATTCCCACCTCTCAGCATATGTTTCCCGACATCAAGGGACTGGAGAGAAACAGATGAGAACTAATGGATGCTGGGGTCAATGGGGAAGAGGGAGGAGATTATGGGGTATAGGAGCTCAAGGTAATAAGTGAACCGTTATCATAGATAAGACAGCTGGTGCTGCTCACCTCCTGAAAAAGCTCTTGTCCATCATCTTCCTTAACTTTTGGCAGGCGCTATCCATTGTGGAGAGACAGATGGGGGCAAAGCATGATTAGCAGTGGAGTGGGATCAGGTTGTTGGAGGTGAGAGGCGTGGAGGCTGTTTGAGTGAGAGTGTGGGGGAAAACTCACTGTGAAAGACTGTACCAACATATATTACACAACTGACCCATCCATGGGTTTTTTTAGCATGCAACTCATATCTGAAAATACACTATCAAAAAAAAGAAGTCATTTGGGTTACAAAGTCTGGCATTCGCAAATTAGAGAACTCTAAAGTGTAAGCTGAAAATGCATTTTAACTTAGATTTATCCTGGTTAAGTCATGCAACAACACAACCTTTTCATATGATGGATGGAGACACAAAGGCACATCTAGATATCAAGACACTTCATCTAAAATTAACCTTTAGAAGTGTCTCTCATGCTTCATTTTATAGAGAGACTAAGCACTGAACTACAGCCCCAACAAAAAGTGCATAAAGTTAGGTATGGCGAATGCCAATCCTTAGGGTGTGTAGTCTGGTACAATATTTAACTGTGTGCTTAAATATGAATAATTTTAAAGAATGCTGTTATTTTACTAATATTAGCATATACAGTCAAAATGCATTCTTTAAAACAGATTATTTTGTCCAGAGATCTTGGATAAAATCCATGGAGAAAGATAAAAAGATATATGAAACTGAAGCAGGAGAGAGACTTCTGTGCCCTGGGTTTGTATGCACGCAGTTTACCAAGTGGCTTGGCAATATTAAGAAAAAAGCATTGCTGGAACCTTATCCAAGACCAGATCCAGTTCAGCAGCAGATACTAGCTTAGTTTAAAGCCACTGGATTACAACTTGGATGGAAATTTAAACATGTACCTTGGTCTGAAATAAGATGTGATTTAGTAGCTTAGTGGAAACAGACACTGGCTGCTTTAAAGTTCTTTTTGTCTCTCCCTTTCTTAAAGTCTCTCATGTCTCAAATATGCTATTATTACAATAACTATACTGCCAGATGAAATAGCAACCTTTTGCCTACATGATTACTTTTATGACTGTTTAGTTTTACACAATAGCTTATCATGACAAAAAAACTATATGGTGTTTGAGTGACCTACAATGATTTTCATTTGAAGGGCATTGTCTGTGTAATGTATCAAAAGTTTCAATATTTCTTTTAAATTGCTAAGTTTATAAAGGTCTCCTACAAGTAGCAGGTTTTATGTAAAAATTTTCCCCCCTTCTGTGATTTTTTTTTCCTAAGAAGCAATTCCAATAAAAATTGGAGAAAAAAAATCTTTGTTAGCTGCCTACAAAACTACATCTTTTCATATATTAGAAAGTTTTAATGAAAAAAAACCCTCAGAGTTGACAAAAAATTCAGTCTTCCTATGTTCAGCATCTAAGATAGCTGGAAGGGAAAAAAAGAACAACAAAAGATCACTGAAGCAATGGGGAAATCATGAAAAAAAACCCTCAGAGCTGACAAAAAATTCAGCCTTCCTATGTTCAGCATCTCAGATAGCTGGAAGGGAAAAAAAGCACAACAAAAGATCACTGAAGCAATGGGGAAATTATTGCTTGTTGCCGAACAAAAACATTACATGCCAGGGTGTGGGGTTTGTTTTTTTGTTTTCTCCATCTCCTCAGAACAGAAATAAACTACATCTCTAACAAGTTTGGAGAAGTCAGACATTTCCGAACATTAGGTTGACTCTTTCTGTTCGTGCTACAATAAAACATTGTGAGTCACCATAATTGAGCCACTCTGGCATCAGTCAAATAAAATTAAGTTTGGGCCTAGTGTGAATCTGCTCACTAGGACTGGTCCATTTCATATTTTGGTCACCTCCAGATAACTTTAGCCATCTATTGTCAAATCGTTTCAAGTCCCTGGGGTAAGGACTGTCTTCTTCTTATTTGCAGCTGTAATGCCAAGATGCGCAAGGCCTTGAACTTTAACTCTTAGTGGTCTGAACATGTATTTAAGTCTCTCTCTGTGGCTCTCAGAGCATTGTATAAGTATGAATGAAGAACAATGATATCGTTCCCTTTTTTGTGTGGTTCATAAGCATCCACTGGAAAAAAAGGCAGCTTAAGGTTAATTATACCAAATAAGGAGAATTAAAACATAAGATGAGCCCTGTTCTCTAGCCAAGTTAAAGAAGGCTTGAAAAGCATATCACATTCTTTGTGCTCACATCTCTCTCAGAAGCACAGCTCCTGTCAAGCACTGGCTACACACAGCATACCTTGAGAAGGGAATGTTGTCTTGCCTGGATAAAAATTACTTGAAGGGATTCATCTTACCCAACTTCTGCTAACAAAAAGTTACAGTCATCATCTAAGCTAGTCATCTAGACTCCTCAATAATCAGCAGGGAGAGATGAGTGCCTACAGAAAATGATTCACCATACACACAGGTCAGTACAAGTCATTCTCTGGAGATGGCCATCCTTCTCCAGTGACTATTAGTTAACTAGTTCAACTTGTTGCCTAAATATTACATAGCTAAAATTAGGTGAGATGAATCCCACACAGTCATACTGTCTGGACTAGATTAAATTTCCTTAGAACAGGTCTGAGCAAAAAAATTCCTTCAACTCTAGTGCAAACAGACAGACCAAAACCAAACAAAACTTAGCTCACAGAGGTAATAATAGCAATGAACATATACTGGGTTAGATGTTAACAGTGACTGCAAATGACGTGTGGTACTCTTGGTTCCCAGAGGGCTTATGCTCTAGTTGATGCTGCAATCACATCTTTGTTTTGCTATGTAAACAAACAGTAACCCTAGGTATACAATGCAATTACAATTTAGCATTTCTATACTGAGCCAATCAAAACTTGTAGAGCTTC
This sequence comes from Antrostomus carolinensis, assembly GCF_000700745.2. NCBI lineage: Eukaryota > Metazoa > Chordata > Aves > Caprimulgiformes > Caprimulgidae > Antrostomus > Antrostomus carolinensis. Next base: position 49,456 of record NW_010327884.1, read on the forward strand.
AAAACAGAATTAAGGAGGTAAACTTTCAACTGAATTCAACATTTTGCCCCGAGTTTACTTGTGCTCCCACACAAGGCAGGGAGTATTTTATCTTGGGATAGTTACTTTTTCCCAACTCTAACGATCTGCCCACCTCTGCTTCAGTCACATCTCAAGTAGCTACTACTGAAGTGCGATGAATTTAACCTGGAAAACTGAAAATAGTGCTGTTTTGTTTTGACAAATTGCACCATGCCCTGTCTTCCCTGGTAGCTGGAATCATGGGATGATAGAATAGACAGTGTTAGGAAATATTCTCTCAGTGCCAAACAAAGCCAGTTCCTGCTTCTGGATCAGAATTCTTAATGAAGGGGGGAAAAAAAGCAAAAGGAAAAAAAAAACTTACTGTAGAGCCATGCCCGTGTAATTGCAATGCATTTTTGGAGTACAGTTTCATAGCAATTCAGAGAGTTTGGAAAGGTTAAGTTTCACCAAGAGCTGGTTTCACTCAGCCACTGGAAGTCCATCGGATGTGTTTTAGGGAGGATTTCCTGCTTCTACTGTTCAACATGTGCAAGGCCCTGGCCTGAACTTTTGTGTCATACTAGTCAGTACTGCTTTTATTCAGGCAGGTGTGATACTTTGCTGATTTCTCCATTTTCTGAATCAAAACAAACCACACCCACTGCAGTTTGCTTCAAGCTAAAAAAACTCAATCGTTACATAAGGAATTTCTGAAAAGTAAATGCCACTTAACTGACTAGGTAGAAAGTACCTTCTTCCTGCAGCAGATGAGGGTGGCTTTGTGGAAGATAGAGATATAAGTTTTGCAAGTCTGGAGAATTTTATACGCTGCAGCAGTTCAAGCTGATAAAGCCCCTAGCTGTTTGTTTGGCCACCCTACCAGAGTTTATCATCCTACCGTCAAGTAAAGAGTCAGGAAAAATACAAAGTGGCGTCAACTACTTCAGCCAAAAAAAGAAGCACCATTTAATAGTTTCTGGCATAAGCATGAGGTAGACAACTGGAGGCAGAAACACTATAATAAACCTCCACAGCAAGGTTACCCAAGCTGATCTGTTAGTTTTCCAAGTGAAGGGCTTTCAAAATATATTTTTATAAGTGTATTAAGCATAGCAATGGAAATAGACTTCTTTTGAGGTGCCTACCATTAGGTTTTGTCCTGATAAACTTGATTTTTAAGTTTATTCTTACAAAAATGAGTAAAAGAGGGTGCACAGAAAACCTTCAACCTCTCCCTAGACTATGAATGCTGTATTCAGAAATATTTGACCATTAAAAAAGTCTAATCATTTACAGTGAGGGGTAATGATTTAGTGGGGGATGACCTCAATACCAAGTCCTACTGGTAATGTTACAAGGCTCTCTGTGTCAACATATCACTAAATAAGAAGCCAGATTTAGTCTATTTTATGATGAAGATGTGGTAGAGAAGAATTACATTTTATGGTATATACCAAAGGGCACAAAATTGCCAAACCAGATACAAATCTTTCAGCAGCTTTTCAGATACAAGTTGGAGCTACTTATCCTTAAGCAAGCACATAGGTCTTTGGCTCTGAAGTCAAACAGTGATTATAGTGCAAAACTAAAGAAGTAAAAGAAATCCAGAATTTTTAGAATGTATGCCAAGTCCACAGAGCTGACTAAGTCCAAGACATTTAAAAAACCTTTTTTTTTTTTTTAAAGTTAATGGCTATTTAATAAAGCTTTCTTGGCAGTCAAGTCACTTCACTACAGTTCCTAAAGATTTTCAAGAAAAGATTCCATTTTCTTATTTCTTTTTTTTAAAACCACTTGTTTGTGGATCATGTGGTAACCAGTCTGAGTGAAAAACATAAGACTAGATGTCTGTGGACAAGCTCAAACACTCCTTAATTCCAGACCAGCTGTTATTCACATTTCAAGGCTACTCAGACCCACTTGCGGCTCAGGTCTTCTGTTTCAGCTTATTGTTCAGCTGGAAAATCAACTGAAGGATAAACAGTAAAAGAGGAAAAACTGGTAGGACATATCAGATCTGACTGCAAACAATACACTTACCCCTGGAAATGAAAATAAAAGCATCAAGAGAATAAGCACTGAGTGCAAGATTACGACGATGAATGGAGATATATAAATATGTAGACTGACATCAGGTGAGAACCTGGCTCCCTATTTGCAGCATTTGTACAAATAAAAGGTTATGTAGACTACCAAGGTGCCATATAGTCTTCTGCTAGCTGTGGGCCCGCCATGCCTGGGCAAACTGGCATCTTCCATTCGTTTCACAGATTTTCACAAAAACAATTCAGAAAAACAGCCTCTGCACTTTCTTCAGGAAAATGTGGGACATGACTAGCCCAGAACTACCTATGCCAGGGAAGCTGGACCACCAAGTCACAAGGGAAATTCTGTACCAACCCTCCCACCCAAGGAGATAGGGTTTTGCGAGTCATGCTTTAAGAAGTGAAATCTTGCAGATGCTCCTCTTTAGGTGATGTAATTCTGCACAGCCTCACATTCAGGGCTATGTTGTTAAAGCAATAATTTATCCTTAATTGTCTTGGGTGAACTTGTCAACACCAGCCTTTTCTTGCTTCTTGTGTGCTTAGCATATGCTGTCCTCCATCTGTAACAGCATGAAAAAATTATCAACAGGAACATGCATAGACATATGCTCAGAAGCTATCTCTATAGTTCCTTATATTTTCCACTCATCTCAGACTTTTGAACCTATACTTGTGCAGCCAGCTATGCTGAATTCCTAGAAACAATTTCATATATATTGCAAAGAGCTTTTTAATGCCAAGGCATTCTTTTCCTCAGCCAATTATTCTTGTCACAAATGGCAGCATAAGTAGCTTCTGGTATAATCACACTCCTTTTAATTACTGAATCGTCCATACCCTTCCAACTGCATTCCAAATTGTCATCCTCCTTGTCAGAGACAAGAACAATTTCTTGAAAGCAACAACACTGAAATTTACTGTTGCCAATTTTTTTTTTTTCACAGCAATGTATTTCCTCACTCTATGAACAAAATTGTTTCAAAAAGATTTAAACCAGAGAGTAAGAGTACAGTATTTTTTAGATTAACTTCTGCTTAAGGAAAAAACTGGTCTAAGATAAAATTGATGTAGCAGGTTTGATTTCAGCAGTAGAAGGGCGGTTTTAATAAGATTTCACCAAATAACTCTAACCAAGACCTTAAAGAAGTCTTAATTTTTATTAGCCTAAATTAATCGGCCAGTGTTGTGACCAGGCTACAAAATGAAAATTAAAGACAAAAATTCTTCTAAGCACTCCCATAATCCTTACGGTCACAGGCAATAAAGTCTCACAAACTGCACCTGATACTTAGAATGTTTCAAGCATTCATGACAGACAGTCGTTAATTGCCTTTTAAACTTACTTTAATTGCATACCAACATTTAGGCAAAAAAAAACAAAGGGGATGGGAAATTTAACAGCTGAAAACCAATTGGTGACCAGAATTACTTTTTCACTTTTTAGTATTGCCAATCTCTTGGATCCTGAGGAATACGCTTTCTAAAATCAGATGTTTTAAATATCTAAAATGTCTTACTGTGTTTTTTTTTCTTTTGAAGTCTAAACATTTTCTAATACCTATAGGAAATAGTGAAGCATGGGGGTTTTTTTATTTGGCTTGGTTTTGTCTTTATAATTATTGTCTTATTATGTTAGTAAATTAGAAATTTTTTTGGCTAGCTTTGGTAGGGTTTTTGCTCTCAGAGCATTGCTGAAAGGGACACCTATAACCCCTTCATTTTTTGTGATCAGTACTGTCCAAACACCAGCTGGAGGAGCCAAAACAATGAGTTAGGCACATATGTTAACGAGATCATTTTTTCGTTCTGGGATGTGCTTGTGACATTGATTCATTAGTCAGAGACTCATTACTTTGGATAAAGCTACAGTGATTTACAGGACAAGCCATTTGCAATTCTTTCACGTACCCATAAAACATAGACATTGGTACTGAACTATCTAATTACATAGCCAAAGAGATGCAAAAAATGATACTTGTCTGTCCAGATTCTTACCAAATATGTCAGTTATAACTTACTTAATCCTAAGGGCCTGGATATGTGTTTGGATATGTCTTCCTTTCATCCTTTTTCTTGATATTTTGTTTCCATTTTTACTTTTCATCTTCTATTAAAACACAACATAGGAAATTAGATTAAAAGAGAGGAAATTATATTAAGCAAAAGGAAATTAAATTAAGTAAAATTGTTACAAGGCTGTGAAAGGTTTTACTGAAACCAGCCTTTAGAAATGAATGTCTTCAGACATCCTTTGGTACAGTGATAGCCCTCAAGCAGCCACCATGATGTGCAGAAATTCTTTCTCTGGTAACCAGAGGCACTCTTGGATTCTCATCCTGGCTTTCTGCTTCAAACTCAGCACAAGTCAAGTACTGGATGTCACCATGACTTGAGTCTTCTTGGTCTTTATGGAGTTATTGTGACCATGGTCTCACAGGCAGGTGACTGTTCCATTGTACCTGACAACAATTTCCTTCTTGCTATTATAAGAGTCAAGTCAGTAAAGAAACATAGATTTTAAAGAAGCAAGTAGAGATTCTGATGGAGACTCTGACCTGATGGTGGTTTGCGAGTTGGAAGTTTTGGGGCAAAAGGCTGCTTTGCACTCATCTGATTTTTCATAATCTTCCCCTAAGCATCCACTACTGACTCTTCACTCTACTAGATACTCCCAGAAGGAAGGAATAGACCCCTTCTGACACTAGAAATCCTCTCCATGCTTGAGTGTGGGGAGAGAAGGACACAGATGTAGGAATCTAGATGAATGATGGCAGGACAGTGTCTATATGGATGCCAGCTGCTGGGCTCTGAGAAAGAGGACACAAGGAGGAGAATGCAGGACTGAAGGTCATTAGAGGTCATTCTCCTCCCTTCATTTCTACAGAAGCTTCCATGGCATATTTTCCCAACCGCTAAAATCTAATTTTAAATTCTCTTCAGATGGAAAAGCCTAGTTATTTGTTTACTGTTTGTAATCAGACTTTTTAAAAGGATTTTTTTTTTTTTTTAAAGAAAAAAAAGAAACCCAGCAGGGTTGGGAAAGCCAACAAGAATTTCAAAAGATACCATCTGTCAGAAATCCTAGGACTGAAAAGCATTAATGTCATGAAATCTACTTCCTGCATAACGAAATTGGTAGAAATTCATAGAATGTCACACATGGAGTTAGCTCATTTTCACAACTGGGTTGGAACATTTTAATTTTTTTCTGAGACACAGCCAGATTAATTTAAACACTCACGCATACAAGAATAGCCTTGTAGCTTCTGTGGTATGTAGACATGGTCACAAAAGAATTAAGACAGTTTGGAGAAGTACAAAGTGCTTCTCTACCCCAACCTGTAGAAAAGAGAGACCTAATGTTGCCGGGATATTGCATTTACATCTCACTTCATTAATTAGAATGGGTGGATGGAAGGAAGGAGAGAGGGAGGAAGAAAGGAGGAGAGGAAGGAAAGAAGTGGAAAGAAGGAAGAGGAAGGAAGGAAAAGGAAGGAAAAGGAGAAGTTAGGAGTAAAAAAAAAGAAAAAACAATCAAGGTTCTATTGGCAACGGACAAATGTTCTTTTTCAGCATTTTTTTGTGTACAATCAGCGTATGACAAGGGGTTACAAGGTTTCAAAAAAGACACTTGCAAATTCCATTCACGCAAGGTACAGTTTTTGTCCTCATCCTTTCAGTCATGCGGAGACCTAACTTGGGCATCGGAATACAATCAAATTTATAAGCCTTTGACTTAAAAAAAAAAAAAAAAAAAATGATCAGTATATTTTACTTTCCCTAACACTAAGTTGAAGAGTTTGCTAATATTTCAGTGGAAAACACTATTATTCTTCAACAAACTAGCTTCAAAACAGATGTGTTTGAAGCATAAATCAGATACTCAAATACTTCATGTTGCAAATGAGTTTTAAAGTATAAAAAAATTACAGTGTATTTTCTGGTCTGACATCTACCTACTTCATTTACCTACAAGATGGGATATGGAGGGGTGTTGTTCCATTTTAGTAGTTGAGAGAATTACTATGATCAAATACTCTAATAATTAAAAAAACATGTAATAATATTGTTAATTTCTCATAACATGATAAATATGTTACCAATCGGAAGGACTTTCTGAACCTTACCTTTATGATTTCAATTAAAGTAAGGAAAAAACACACACAAAAAAAAAATTGTTGAATAATACAATTTTTCTCCAAATTATTTTTCCACATTTACTGCCAAAATAAACACATGGTACATGTTAGTCTGTCAGATCCACATTAATTCGTCAGCTGTAGGAACTGCAGTGATTCATTTGCCAAAACCTGTTGCACTAAATCCTGCTGTTTTTAAACTGTAACTCCAAACATCCTTTTAGGTTTGCAAAGGGTTTTAAGCACAACTTACATATATAGCACTTCTAAAATTACCCTCCATACATCTTTAAAGTCTTGGCAAGGAGCAGTATAACCAACCAGTCATAAGCTGGTTTTCAATTCCTTTTCTACCTAATTGCACAAGGTTTAAAATAGTGTCATTGTCATCTGGGACACAGACGGCAAGTATGTGCTTAACTGGTTTGCTTCACTTCTGACAGGGAGCTGTGCAAGCAGTCCAGGGACCAACTGTGCTTTGGCATTGTCATGTTCTGAGATTTCATTGCTTCCTATGGAAAAAGAGACCTCACCATAGTCTCCTAACACACAAGTGGAATTTTTGACATTCTTTATACATACCTCAATTTTTTTAAGGGTCCTTGATGGTGTCATCCAACTCATAATTTCTGTACTAGGTAATGTTATGATGGGAACCCTCAGTGTGTCACTCTAAAACACTCCACAGGAAACTAAAGTGAAACTCACAGGCTCTCCACAGATGCAAAAGTATTAGTCTTTGTACATATATGTTGCAAGAATGGCTTGTGGAAAAAATTGTTCTTCATTTGTCATCAAACCAAAACAGTCATCAATATCCATATCCAGTAAATCTTCATGAGATACATTAAATTAAAAAGTCTTGGCTTGAGTATTAGTAAACTGGACATTAAAGCACTCTCCCTCTCCCTCTGTTATGTGGCAGAAGAAGACTACACAGAACATTGGTTTTCTGTCGTAACTGCGTAGCTTGATGGGCCAGGATGCCCAAGATGAAGTACAAAAACAGGAGGGCAGGAAAAGTGGGCACAGGACCCTGAGACCAGCTGAAAAGGAGCAGATTTAGAGTGTGGGAGAGGGAAGCCAGGAAAAAAGCAGCAGAGTCAGAGGTGGGGAGGTTTGGTGCTGCAGCAGAAGGGGCAGGGAGGAAGGTATAACCACACTTCTCTGGCTCCTGCAACCCCCTGTCTTCCAGTTAGAGGCTTCTGCCGGCACACTGGCACCAGTACTGTACTCTGGTACCTCACTACATGCACAATGACACCAGGACCCACCACTGCTTTTCCTCAGCATCCATTCCTAGGGGCACTGGAAAAAAAAAAACCTGTAAGAATCCCTGCACACAGATTACTGTGGAGTCTGGAGGTTTCTTGGTAGGAGAAGGGAAGTTGACACATGTAACCTAACATAATTGCAACAGCACAGGTCATTAAAATTAGTACTTAGAATTTAAAATTCTCAAATGTGACAAGATTTTTCCTAACAAGATTTTCTTTCTCTCCTTTTCTAAAGCAAAAAAGAAATCAAATAATGCATTGCACAAGTATCTTTATCTAGAGGCTAACTAACTTTCTTCAGAGTGCTTTGAACAATCATTGGTGCATCAAATTCCAGGGTACAATAAAGGCTACAGGAAATGAAGGGGTTGAGGGACCCCATTGTTTTAGGTCATTGCAGTAAGTGGTATGGATAAGAAGAAAACAGTGCCCCTGCAGTACCCCCAAGGAAGATTTTTTTCCTTCAGGATATTCAGTCAACACACTTCAACATTTCCTAGTCTTAACTTTCCTCCCCTCTCCCCTTCACTCTGAAAATTCATTTTCAGTTAGGAATATTCTAATAAATATGCATATAAAGAGCACTGAGACACATTTTATTACTTTATTAAAATGATTTTGAATATCTTTCAAACGTTATTTTACCTTTGAGTAATGCACTGAGATTATTAACAAGCATTTCTAAACCATTTCTGCATGTAATTAATTTACTGAGATTCCTTCTGAATAACATTATATTAACTCACTATATTTTCCCCTGGAAATCCTTGGTCTCACACCATTAAAAACATAAGTAAGGGAGCCTTGATGGTTTAGAAGACTGATATTAGTATTGCACAGTCTATTACATGTATCAACTTTCCCATAGTCTTTTGAGATAAAGGTGACCTAAATTTTTTATTTATCTTCCAACTCAGAAAAGAAGCCTGCAATAGACAAAATTTTTACTCAGTTCATTTGCCATTACAATTGTGAAATTAGGGCAAGAGAAAGACATTGAACATCCCTTGTGTCCAATTAAATAAGCAATAAGGAATAAACAGTCCTCATCAGCATAGATGACCCAGACACACTGGAGAGTTGGGCGGAAAGGAACCTGATGAGGTTCAACAAGAACAAGTGTAGAGTCCTTCACCCGGGGAGGAATATCCGTGTGCATCAGAACAGGTTGGGGGCTAACCTGCTGGTGGGGAGCTCTGAGGAAAAGGCCCTGGGTGTCCTGGGAGAGAGCAGGCTGGCCATGAGCCAGCAGTTTGCCCTTGTGGCCAGGAAGGCCAACAGTATCCTGGGGTGCATTAAGAAGAGTGTGGCCAGCAGGTCAAGGGAGGTTCTCCTCCTCCTCTACTCTGCCCTGGTGAGGCCACATCTGGAGTACTGTATGTATGTATGTAGTGGAGTCTCCATCTCTGGAGATGTTCAAAACCCACCTGGACACTTCCCTGTGCAGCCTGCTGTAGGGAACCTGCTTTGGCAGGTGGGTTGGACTAGATGATCTCCTGAGGTCCCTTCCAACCCTTGCAATTCTGTGATTCTGTGATCTCTTTGCATCTCCTAGTTTCTATAGAGATCAATGAAATGTGTGCAGTAACAGACGTGTTCTCAGGTCCCTCTGCATAAAGTGCTTCAGACACTGCCTCTAGCAACAGTGTGAATAGGTCTTTGCACTTCCTCCATTTATATGCAGCCAGGTGCCATATATTAATGTACATATTTGTGATATAAATATTTGCTCTTGAAAAATGACCACAACTTTCTGGAGAGTTGGATCAGTAGTATTCACCTGAACTGTTACTCTGCAAGCAAGTTTGGTCTCTGAAAAGCTCAGTGCGTCTTGGGGAAACTCCCCTCCCTTCACGAAAGCAATTATTTCTCATAGGTAACCTTTGTCCCTGAAGCATCAGAGACATCTCTCTAATGATATACAAATATTTGCAGCAAATGAATGAGAAAAAAAAACAAAAACAATTGCTCACTGGCTCCTCAGTAGTGTAAACCATGCTGGAGGAAGAAAGGGCTTTCTCTCTGCTTTTTTGTTTCTCTACTTAACTATCACTTTTTGGGAAAAAAAACAGAAACAAACCCTGCCTGATTCCTGCATTTCAATACAGTTCATCTATGTATCTTTTACCTGCAGCAAGAGTTTGAGAATCTGTACCTGCTGAATAAGGAATTCCTTCTAGATGTTTGTTTTCATTCATGTTGGGTGGTCTTCTCAGACTGAATGATTTTCAGATGAACCACAACCAAAAATGAAAATATTTTTCAAGAGGATAATTTATCCTCTCTTTCCTAAAATATCTGTTATCCTGTTTGCAATTCTTGTATTTATTTACAAAATCCTTCTCAGTAAGTGACAGAATGGACTATGAAAACACCACATTCAAAGTGGTGCAATGTTAGAAAATTTTAAAAGCCACAGAAAAATGTAGATTGGAAAGATGTGCTCAGAGCAGAGCAGGACAAAGGCATTACTTGGATTTCCGGGTAATAAATGGAGAGACTCTTCAGTGCATCTCCAATTTTGGATTGCATACAGTTGCAGAGTGTAAAATCCTGGCTATATCTCAACCAGTGGCATGACTCCCATTAACGTCAATGGGGTCATGATTTCATCTGCCATGCACGAAAGAGTCTGCCGGCTCCTGCGGAGAAAAGAGGGGCTGCACCACGTTATACCTACTGCTTCTAAGAGACACTTAGCACTGACACACAAGATCAGTCCAACCTTTGAAACTTTTCTCAAGACACTGCATTTGGTTTTGATTCACATGGAAATCTCTGTTGTTATACAGAGTTTCCAAACCCTGTATGTGTTGCTGGCTAACCACAGAAGAAGTGGCTTCCAGCACTCCCTGTGACATTTAGGACTAGAGTCAGGCCAGCTCTGCACCATTTTCAAAATCCCAGTCTTCACATAAAAGTTGTTTTGGGGGAAGAAGAGGAACACTTGAGTGCCGCAAGCACAACCAGTTTCTCAAGAACTTATTCTGCTCCCTGAACTCAGCCAAGACAGAAAACTGTTAAATTACTATCTCCACCACAGGCACACAAAACTTCATTGGTTCAGAGAAAATAACAAACCATGCCTTTGCTTCAGAGATTAAGCCAAATTTTTTGTCCTGTCTCTAAATAGAATGTAATTTTATTTCACAGCCCCTTTTTTACACTTTTATGTTTTCCTCCTGGAACTTATGCTTCTCTGTGAACTGAGCAGTCCGCTCCTGGATAAGGCCAAGTGTGCTTTGTAACTCATGATTTCTCTTCAGTGTTGACAAAATTCATCTTGTTTAGTCTTCATCTTTGGGATGGTAAAATTCAGTTCAGGGACTGGAGGCTCTTCCCGAAATTGTAAGGGACCAGTAACGTTCAGGGTGGGCTCAGGGAATAGAGACCACCTTGAGGCCTGGGGACAAAGCTTAGGGATGAGATCTAGCCCTGGGCACCCCTGGGGGTCCCCAGTGTTGCTTGCAGCACATCAGGCAGTAAAGATGCTGATCTGTGCCCAGCAGGAACACACATAGAAGGGGTTTAGGGCTACTGAGTAGCACAGGGAGGAAGAATTAGGTGGCTTTGTGCACAGGTGAGACTTTGGTTCAAATGCAGTTCAAAGTCAGTCTCCTTTCCTTGGAAGAGTGGAGTTGCAGAAACACATTTCAACAACCCCTGGCAGATAAATCCTTCACAGATCTACAGGTTTTCCTCCTCTTTAAACCATTCTTTCTAATTCAAAATGTCTCAAAATCATAGTGCAAACTTGTGTACCTACCAGTATGATATAACCCTATATGGGATCATGTGCTCAGATCCAGCAGAGACTGCTATTGTAATGCCTTTTAGCTGATGTTAACTGTTTCCTATTTACCAGCCTCTGCAATATCCTTGTAACTTTCTGTTTGCAAGCAGGCAAACACTTATTCATGTAGCATCTGGAATATGTTATAGCTCAACTTATTGGTGTTTGATAAGGTTTGAAAATCATAGGAACACTGTACCTTTATGCCATAACTTCTGCATATGATTACAGCAAAGAACCTGAGAAAGGCAGCTTTAAGATCCTGGCCTGGTACAGGCCAGAATGCCGTTGGCCTTCTTAGCCACCTGGGCACACTGCTGGCTCATATTCAGCCAGCTATCGACCAACACCCCCAGGTCCAGTTGCTCCTCCCCAAGCCTTTAGCTTTGCATGGGGTTTTTGTGACCCAAGTGCAGGACCCGGCACTTGGCCTTGTTGAATCACAGAATCACAGGGGTTGGAAGGGACCTCAGGAGATCATCTAGTCCAACCCCCCT
>NW_010327885.1:0-8276 GCF_000700745.2 Antrostomus carolinensis
GGTGAGGTGCCCGTCTCCAGCAGGGCGGGTGGCCGGAGGTGGCGATTTGGGCTGCCGCTGCGGGGGCTTGGGCGGCGGAGGGGCCCCAGGCGCCGGGTGTCGCGTTGTTGTGAGGTGAGGGTGTGCCAAGGGCGAACGAGAGGCTGGAGAGGCTGTTTTTTGTGACAGGCGGCACTTAAAAAATTGGCTTTAACAAAAAAAGAAAGCAACATCAAAACCCCAAACTTTACTGGCTTTCATTGTTCTTCAAGCTGCTTCTTGTATTCTTTTTCCCTAATGGTGCCACTTCTCTAAGAAGACACTTGGTCTTGGCCCCTGGCTGCCCGTTTTCTGAAGAAAAAAGCCTTTCCAAAACACTGAGGTTTTAAGAGGTGCAGAGGATAATGCTTCTGCGATATGGGGTGCTTTGGCTGTTTCTCTCTCCTGTGTTTTCAAAATCATCTTAGTTTGGAACACTTTTTTTTTTTTTTTTTTTTTTTTGTGGAGTAGGTCACTGTGTTAAAGAGGTTGGTCACAGAATTCACTTAGCCAAGGAAAGCTTCTCTTCTGGTTACTAAGTTCTTGTGCCCTTTCACCTTTAGATCCCAACCCCTTTTTCCTACCTGCCAGAAATGTTTACACCATGTCCAGCCACTTCATGCACCTGTGCTTAAAAAATGCCTACTGTGGGCCTCCTGTCTTAGCAGGCTGCTGTCTGCATAAGAGCTTGAGGAATAATGTATCTGCATTTCTGCTCTGGGTGGGAAAAGTAGCGTTTTTTTTTTTTTTTCATGTTAATAAACACATCCTTGGATTGTAGAAAATATGGAAGTACATTACTTAGCTTGGCTGTAAGACTTTAAACCATTGGAGAATGTGTAGGTATTTTTGGAGTCTTCTGCAGTGAGGCAGCAATTGTAGCTCACATTTTTCTGTTTAACTTATGAAAGGCAAACTTCATCTTTTTCAAAATGCTTATTTTCAATAAGTGTTAAGCAGTACTTGAATGGAGTCTTTTTTTGGTTTTGGGGTTGGTTTTTTTTTTTTTGGAGTCTTATTTTTTGGGTTTGTGGCACTGTGTTTGGAACTGAGCTTTTACACCTGTTGTATGCTTAATCAAGCACATATTTCCTATATCCTGAATTTTGAGACTTAAGTAGTAATTTAATGATTGGTCACAGTGTAGTGTTATATAGAGATATCTGCATTTCCTAACTCCCTGGAAAGCTGCAAGGCTATGGAGTAGTAAGGGAGAAGCACTCTGGTGCTTCCAGAGCTTTTTTGAGCATCTCTTCATCGCGCTGTGTATGTGCAGCATCAGTGTTTGCATGGATTCAGGAGACATGATGGATAATCCTAAACTTCCTGAGAATCCAACATACTGAAATCTAAAAAAGATGTATATTAAGTTATACTATACTGTTAATGTCTTTGATTATAGATTATAAAGTAGGTCAGTCATATACCTTGGGTTACTCTTAGAGAGGGACAGCTCGAAGAAATGATAACTGGTCTGCGTTGTTCTGCAAGCAGATTATACATCCTAACTTTCCTTAGCACAGTGAAGTGGTCAGGAGTGAGAGAGTGATGAACTCTTAATTAAGAGTTGTTCATAGGAAGCAAGTTAGTTCTTCATGCTCTTTCTTATGAAATCTTCTATAGGCATATAGTAACTTGAACATAAACATTTGAAAGATTTCATCTAGTAGTGTTAACTTGAGTTCACTACGTATTTGCTACACTATTGCTGGCAAAACTAAGGCCACAGTCCAGGTTAATCTCTTACTCAAACACCTTAACTTGCTGTTGCTTTTACTGCCCTCCTAGGCCTACACAGCACTATTTTCGTAGTGTTAGGGTAGTACAATGTGTTGTAGTGATAACATAAAGTAGATAGAAAGGAGACTGTTCTCTGCTGGTGTGTGTCTCAGTGTTTTGTTGATAGTGCTTTAATGTGTGTTAGGAACAAATTAGAGAGGGTAGCTCACGTGGTTGTGATGCTTCAAGGAGGAAAATAAGATACAAGTGGTATAAAAGTAAATGCAATATAATTCAGGCAAGCACATGCTAAAATGTGTTGAGTATAAATTAGATAGCATTTGTATTGAAAAGCAGAGTAGAGATTTCGGATGCAACTTAACTGTATATTTTGTAGTGTAAAGTATTAGACTGTAAAGAAATACAGAACTTTTGAGTTTCCTCTTTTTTTTTTTTTTTTTTAAAGATAAATATAAGAAAAATAGCAATATCTGATAATGTTCCTTATCCTTATGCTTGTGCCAGAATCTTAATTTTATTCCATTTTAGTGTACACTTATTTTTATTTTTCTGGAAGTATAGGTCAGTCTCCAGAAGAGAATAGATGTACTTAATGCAAAGCTCCCACATTCTTACAGCCTTTGTCCCAGTGCCTCCCAATAAATTTGTAGTAGTAGTGGACAAGGAAGTATCCTTAAAAAAAAAAAAAGTACTGAAAAATTTCCTTGACAATTTTAGATGACAAGTTACATACAGCAGTATGTTTTTTTTTTTTCAGAAAAGAAGATTGTGCTTGTAATGGAATATTTATTGTCCATCTTTAAAAGGCAGCTTCATACTGCTCAAATATACTTCTGATATAGCAGATGATAAAGATTCATGACACACAGTAGACTGCTTCTTTTATTGATATTTTTGCTTTTTTCCTCTAGAAATAATGATTTCTGCATTAAAACTCTGTACCATGTAAGTTGGATAAATTTCTGTATTAATAAAAATAGTTACATTAGTTTTGAAACAAACATTTAAAAACTCATAGGTTTGGGTTTTTTGTTGCAGTAGGTTTTTTTCCCCACTGTTGCTGAATGATCTTAAGCTATTGAAACAAAAAGATGTCACCTACTTCAGCCTCTCTTGGTGGTTAAAACCAAAACCAGAACAAGCTGTCCCTGAATTATTGCCCTGGATGAAAATGGAAAGCTGACTGTTTGTAAAGTGTCTAATATATGAAATATATAAAGAAGGTTATACAAACTTTGCTAGAGTCTAAACAGACTGAAATTGAAAACACAACATGATGCAGAATCGGGCCTAGTCTGCTTATTGTGAGAAAACTTTCAGATCAGAGTGTTAGAAATTCAGCACTCTGATTTCTTAAACTCATTTAAATAAAAGTTGCTCCAGTTTTTTCTTCTACCAGTTTTCATGGTCTTCTGACTCCTGCTTTTGTCATGTACAGGCATGCAAACAATAAGCATCTGCAACTCCAGATAATTTCAGCCGTTTTTGAGGTGTATGTCTTTGCAAATGACTGCTGTTAGTTAAAGTCTGTAATGTGGATTTAAGGACCTATCTTTAGATATTTTTATTAAAAAAAAGTTAACTATTATCTGTTATTAAATTTTCTTCTGGAAAATATTAAGATAAATACTCTGAAAATTATTGGCTCCTTTTTATGTCCTTAACCACTCACATAACACTTTGGACTCTGAGGAACTCAGTTGACTTCATTTATGACAAGGATGTAAGCCACATGTTACCTAAAAATTTGTTCCTTGGTTGCTGCATGACCAAGAAAACTATGCAAGTTAAATACGTCTTTATTTGTTTAGCATGGATGCAGATACATTGACTGACTTGTTCTACCTCTACCTTTGAAACTCTGTTGAAGGAATATGAAAAAAATCTCCTTGCTTGCAGGTAACCCCAACCCAAGGATGACATATATAGGCATTTCTGTCCAGGTGCTGCTCTCCAAACATTGCTTCCCATTGTATATACATAGAGCAGGAGAGGCTTCCTGTCTTGCATGAAACTTTTTTTTTTTTTAATCTACCGAGTGCAGTAGGTTGGCAGTTTTTAAAAAATCTCAGGTTTGTAAAGTATATGGGGTTTTTTTGTTAAAAACACCGAATAATTTTTCTGTAAACTGCTGTAAAACAGTTTTGGATGACAGCCATTTTCTCTGATGGTAAAAGTATAAATAGTTGATGTTAGTGGTTTTTTTCAGAGTTTGTTAAGTGATCTCTAGTTAAAAAATGTAAACAATGAAAAGAAACCTATGCATAATGTTAGGTTAATAATATGGCTATGTGATATTTTAGTTTGCTTCCCAGTGCAGTGTATGATCAGCAACTGTATTTGTATTATTTAACTTGCATGATATATGATGCTGATCTGTCAGAGGGCCTGTGTAAGGTTTTGATGGTCTCGAGTTAATATGGTGAATGCAACTAGCACATAATTTTAGAATTTGAGATTGCAGACTTAATACCTTTGGTATTGTTCCTCAAGGATGTTCCATATTACTTTAAACAATACATAGAGTGCTATTCTTGATGGCAGAATTGTTGGAAATGAGGTTACAGTCAGGCTTGGTTTTACAGCGTGTGATCTCTGTTTTTCTTGAGTAGTTTTGTTCTTAATTAATCTTGACGTTCTCTGGTAAATGTGCTAAAACAGCAGTTTGTAGGAGTCTTCAGTAGGTGATTGTTTTTCCTTCTCTAAAGCAGTCTGCATTCCTCAAATAGACTGAGGACAAATTAGTAGGCTACTCCAAACGTTTCCGAAGCATGTTCGTTTGAAGCAAAGATGTCTCTAATATAGCGGTCAAGCTTATTTTCTTTTTTTGTTCTTCCTGATTTAGGGAATCCTGTCTCCCCTGTCTTTGCTTTAGTAAGCGCTACAAGACCGGGCGGGCAGTTACAAGCTATGATGTTGACTGTGTTTTTTGGCATCAGTAATGGGTTTTAATACACTTGGAATCCCTTTTGGTTGGTAATCAGGTATCAGATTAGGAGGTTTAATAATTGAAATAGAGAAATGAAGACAAGTGGCATCAAACCAAAGGTTTTTGATTATAGAAGGTGTACCGTCTAGGATGAAATTTGTGGAAGCTGTACTCCAAAACCAGGGTAGGCAGCTTTTCAAGATGACTCTCTTCATTCAAGAGCTGGTAGCAGCTGGGTGAGTGAGGAATTCTCTCTGGATTTACTTAACAGAAGCTGCTTGTGCAGGTACACTGGTTTGGGTGAAACCTGCACTGGGAAAGTTTTCCAGGCTGGAATTTTGGTTAGCCCAAGGAGACTGCCTTCAAAATAGTTGGTTTGTGCATTCAGAGGTGCAAGTCACCAGGTTATGTGTAAAATCTTAAGTCTGGGTCTGTGTAAGGTATGTGCCTGGTGGCTTTTTTTTTTTTTTTCTTCCCTTCCCTATTCTCTCTTTAGTGGAAAATAGAGGCAAACCCAGTGCCGATCCAGTGCTCTGAAACGTTGACTTTTCCCCTCTTCTTGGCTTTTGAAAGGCAGAGAGCTATTGGCTAGTAGTAAGTAATCTTGAGAAATAATAAAGGATTAGCCATAGGCTAGTGGCATGATTCCGTGCAAAAAAATATAGTTACTTGGGAAAATACGTAGGTGCAAATGTAAATATTCCACATTTCCATGCTGAAGGCATAAGAGAGAGTCTGTACTGCCTGATGCACTAGTCTTACTTGCAGTCTAACCCAGCGATCGTCAGAAGACAACAGTAAAGGGAAGTTGTTGCATCAGTACTGACTCAGATGTCCTGTATGTTCCAAAAACAAGTGCTTATTGGAATCTGCAGTATTTTAAATGTTGTTTGACATGGAAAACAGGAACAGAAATTCTGTGTATCAGCATTGAAAAGTATATGTCTATTCTTACATTTAAAAATTGGACTACTACATTTTAAAATTTTATTTGTAGTGTGTGTAAGTTTAAGTTTATGTCAGAGAGAACGGGAGAAAAAACTGTGTGCATTTACATGTGTGTGTCTATTTTTTACATGCTTGAACTTTCAAGCTTAGCTAGCTTTTTTAGCAAGGCTTCTGTACTCCTGGCTCTGCAGAAATTTGACCTTGCTCTGAAGATAACCATCATAAGGGCTTTGAGTTTATGTAAATCTCATACAGCGTATTACTTCATATGTGAAAACTTTTATCTTTGATCCTGCATGCAAGAACTTATATGCTGATGTGAAGTTGCTCAGTGTAAGGCCCCAATTCTTCATGAGCAAGCTACACATTACATACTATGAGCAGTCCTATTGATTTAAATGCCTGCTCACAGTTAATTAATTTTTGCTGGATTGAGACCGAATATTAGCAAAATCAGGTTGTTTAGCACTGTGTGGAAAATTACTTTCTGCTTCTGTGGAACATTGTTTAAAAATACCAACCTCCAAAACCAAATAAAAAAATCAGCCTGAAAACCTTTCACTGTGCATCAGGACAAAACAGTGTCTGTCTAAGAACTTCAACTAAGATATTCTCCATCAGATGTGCTGGTTGGGGTAGTGAAGTGTTTCTGTCTGCAGGTGATTAGAGTGTAGGTGTAGGAGGAAAAAAAAAAAGTTCCTGATCTTAATCGTGAATAATTAAGAGTCTCTCTGGTTTTGACCCAAAATTAAAAAATCTGCATGTAGAGTAAGCTTTATCAGAACTTGTATAATCCTCTGAAATGGTTTTATTCTGACAAATCAGGACTTCATAAAAAAGATAGCCAAGCAACTTTGCCCACACAGTCAAAATTCTGTTCCCATTCTGGTCTATGCTCTAGTTGTGCAGTGTTAATGTACCAGCCTTCTTAAAAGCACCCCCTGGACTGTAAAAGACTGTCAATGTAGAAAACCTATTTAATGTTTTACCTCTTGTTTTAGGGGAAACAAAATGGTAAAGTAGATTAGATGGAGATAATACTCTCTGTACAGGTGTGTTTATCTTGTGCATTTGATAGTACTTTGAGCACAGCCTTGTCTCCTGTTTCCCATATATGGATAGGCTCTAAACCATAAAGAGGATAATTAGTTTACTCTTTGTTCTTACTGGGCCTCCTGCCAGCGAAAATGGGAAGGGAAATATTTTAAATAAGATCTGCTTTACCTTCTCACTTTCCCAAATGCAGAGCTGGGATTATTCTCTGCAGTGGATCCTAGGAACTCCGAGGAGCAGCCAGGCTGAATGCACGGGGGGCCAGCGAGCGGGCACACGCCGGATGCAACTTGTGCTCCGCTGATCCAGGTTCTGCTGCTGGTGTGTGTTCCAAGGGTGACCGCTTAATTACAAGGCATACTCTGTGAGGAAGGAGCTTTCCTCTTGGGCCTCCACCTGACTGAAGATCCCCCAGTCTTTAAATTGAAAGAAGGAAGTCCTCTCTCTTCTAATTTTTTTTTCTTTCTTTTCTTTCTTTTTTTTCTGATTTATTGTGTTGTGCTGGCTTGTCTGTAAAATAAACTCTGCTTTCTGTTTCATTGATTAGATCTGTTTTACTGACCATGAAAGAGTGATATTCAGTAGCTGATACTGTTTGACATTCCATATATAAAATTGGTTGGATTTGAGGTTGACAGTGTTCCTAACTTCATCTTCCTGTATGTGTTTTGATACAAGTACCAACTTTCTTTAAGTGAGGATATTTACTTAAAAGAATCAGTTTAGAAAGACCATTTTCAAATGTCTTGTTCTTAAGGTTTTATCCCCTCAGAAAACTTCAAAACTGTCTCAACTTTGTTTAGCAGTTGACAGGCTAGCTTATGAGTCATGGAGAGTCCTAGGGAGGAAATAAAATGCTGGAGATACTGGAAACAGAATACATTGAAATAAGGTTTGCAATAAAAATAATTTGGAGTTGTGATCATGGAAGAGAGAACAGAATTATGACCCTTCTTCAATCTTATTATTGTGTGCTGTGCTCCAAAGAAACCTGATAGCGCAAACAGTAGTGAAGCTTTAAATATTGCAATATTGTTTTACATAAGTATTTGTTTATCAAGGTGAACATATGAGTAGCTCTGTTAAAATAATCTTTATAATAATCTAAAATTGTGCAAGGCATTTGACACTGTCCTGTACAATATCCTTGTCTCTAAGTTGAAGAGGCATGGACTGGACGGATGGACCACTCAGTGGATAAGGAACTGGCTGGATGGTCACGCTCAAAGAGTTGCAGTCAATGGCTCGATGTCCAAGTGGAGACTGGTGACAAGTGGCGTCCTTCAGGGGTCAGTACTGGGACCGACACTGTTTAACATCTTTGTTGGCGACATGGACAGTGGGATTGAGTGCACCCTCAGCAGGTTTGCCAGCAACACCAAGCTCTGTGGTTTGGTCGACATGCTGGAGGGATGGGATGCCATCCAGAGGGACCGTGATAGACTTGAGAGGTGGGCCTGTGCTAACCTCATGAACTTCAACAAGGCCAAATGCAAGGTCCCGCACTTGGGTAGAGGCAACCGGCAACCCCAAGCACAAATACAGGCTGGGCAGAGAATGGATCAAGAGCAGCCTGAGGAGAAGGACT
>NW_010327885.1:8298-23841 GCF_000700745.2 Antrostomus carolinensis
TGGCAATGTGCGCTTGTAGCCCAGAAGGCCAACTGTATCCTGGGCTGCATCAAGAGAAGCGTGACCAGCAGGTTGAGGGAGGTGATTCTCCCCCTCTACTCTGCTCTTGTGAGACCCCACCTGGAGAGCCCCACCAGTTCTGGGGCTCCCAACACAAGAAGGACATGGACCTACTGGAGTGAGTCCAGAGCAGGGCCATGAGGATGATCAGAGGGCTGGAGCATCTCTCCTATGAGGACAGGCTGAGAGAGTTGGAGTTGTTCAGCCTGGAGAAGAGAAGGCTTCAGGGAGACCTTATAGAGGCCTTCCAGTACCTGAAGGGAGCCTACAGGAAGGCTGGGGAGGGACTTTTTTACAAGGGCAGGTAGTGATAGAACAAGGGGAAATGGGTTTAAGATGAAAGAGGGTAGGTTTAGATGAGATATTAGGAAGAAATTCTTCACTGTGAGAGTGGTCAGACACTGGAACAGGTTGCCCAGAGAAGTCGTGGATGCCCCTCCCTGGAAGTGTTCAAGGCCAGGTTGGATGAGGCTTTGAGCAACCTGGTCTAGTGGAAGGTGTCCCTGCTGATGGCAGGGGTGTTGGAACTAGATGACCTTTGTGGTCCCTTCCAAGCCAGATCATTCAGTGATTCTATGATAACTTGTCTTTTGGTGCTTAGAGTTTTGGAAGGGTGAGTGAAACTTCTACGCACATGCATCTCCTCTGTCCCTGACAGCCCCTCCAAATTTGATTGTATTCTGAAGAGCTTAAAATAATGATTGGAGCACTTACAAATGAAAATGCAGGCAATAGGGAGCCTTATGTTCTTATCAGATATTATCAAAACTGGTAGTTTTATGATAAGCACTTATTTAAATACAAATAATGGGGGAATAGACTTTTCAAACAAAAGGAATACTTGGATTTATTTTTAGAATAATTATTGAAGGCAGTTTAAATTCTGTCTTGTATCACTCAGAAGTAATTTTTTTTTCTTGGTTCAGAATATACCAAATAAATCCATCCTAATGAATCACTTTCCATTAGTTTTTCAGAAAATTGCATTAAAATTATTTGGTTTAACTTTGTGGATTAAGTTGCTTCTGCGTAGTACTTTTGACTGTTGCTGTTTGAAAGACTCTTTCACTGTTTATTGCTTTGTATCTTTAAAAATAAAATTGTTTTATGTAGTAGTAATGGGAAATGGTAGGATTTCTTTATCAGTATGACGTACTGAGTCACTTGAAGTTTTAATTTTTATTTCAGAAAAAAAATATTGGTCTTTGGTTTAAAAAAGAAAAAAATGTTATGCAAACCCCCTTAGAATACTAACTGCTAATGTTACGATTTGCATGCATCCAACAAGGTTGTGTAAGGTACTAAACACAGTGTGGAACACATTTATTTTTCTGGGTAAGGTGGTTCTTTGAGGCTTAAACTATAGGTGCTTAAAGGCATGATGAAGGTGGAGTTATGAATCTATTTGGTAACTGTTATGTATGGATAAAGCCTTCCTGCTAACAGTGAGAAAGAGAGAGCTATATTCACTTGGAAATTAATAACATTAATAACATTTTTTTGATAACATTATTTATGCAAAGTTTTTTCCTTGGATTAAGTTTTCCTTTCTCTTAAGTACTATCAGAGCCTAGACCAAAGCAATATGAATCTCAGCTGAATTACATCTTGTTAAATAGCATAGATATTTCAGCATAGAAATGAGATACAAATAGAACTGTGTAAGAGTGGGTTCCTTACACTTGATGTATAAGATGGATTCCCAGGTGTGTGTGAGTGAAGTATATTGTTGTCACTGTTATTTACTGGGGACTGTGTAATAGGTGGACATTGGGCCCAGCATCCACATGATTGACAAAATTTGTCTGCAGTGCAATATGAAATTAGACATAAAAGTATATAGCTAAAAGTTCCTTAGTTATTTGCATGTACAGGTTTAACAGGCTGCAAGCAGTACAGGCTACAATTCCCAGTGATGTAAAATACAGGATGCAGCAGCTCAGTAGCTAGAGCCCTCATTCAGAATGTAAGACAGCCAAAGTTAGTTCTCCACTGTCTACCCTTTCTACGTGAGGATTGCCCTGAACAGAACTGACATTTGGCTGCTGCAGTACAAAAAGTTTTCTGTTACCTCTTTTAAAGTTGTTCAGCCTAAGATGAACAGAGCTGAAAAAGAAAGGGCTAGAAATTGTATGTTTTCTCATCCCAGCGGAGTAAGCAGCTGCCTTGGAGATGGAAAACTTGGGACTGACTGACTGGCCCAGTTTATCCTGCATCTGAAACTGTTTCTGCACAGTAGGGTAACTTAATCAAGAATAAGTGAGAATTTCCCTTCCATGCTGGCTAGGACTGCTATCCAAGTTGCTATAATTTGTAGTTTGATTTCCCTCAGTGCAAGCTTCTTATGTGATGCAGAGAGATACTATGAGTGTTCATCCACTTCTCATGATGTCCAGGAAAAGAAGTGCTATTTCATTCAGTGTGGTTCTGTGAGGTGATGATGGACAGTTTTAGAATATGCCAGAGGAGGAATGTGAAGGTGTAGCCATGAGGTAGGCATTGATAGTGTTCTGCTAACAATGAGTACTTCTGCTTTTTTATGCAAAAATAAGGCTAAGGGCTACTGAGGAGTTTTTAATTAAAAAAAAAAAAAAAAATCCCTCTGAAATGTTGGTACTTCCTAGATTAAGCAGCTTTTTGTATGTGGAGAAGGGTTTTGATGAACATTATTTTGAGTATAAAGTCCTCATGTCTTGTGGAGTCTTAAGGAACCTGACTCTGCTAGTATGTTCTGAGTACTTGCAACTCCTGTTGATTTTTGGAGGAGTTACTTATGCTTGGGTACTGAAAAAAAAATCTGAACTTGGACAAAAATAAAATGTTTTATCTCTGTTTTAGGTAAGACTGGTTGTAGTTCTCAGCTTTGCAGTTTGTCAAAATGTACTTTGCTTTGAACAGTATTTTTGGAAAGCAGGCCATCAGCCTCAGATCTGTTGTGCTGCAAGCAGAATTTGGTAGGGGTTGTGAGAATGCTCTGAGCCTTGCTGGAGACACCAGTTTAGCAGACTCAGAGTTTGTGTCATATAAAGCTTAAACTCTGTGTGTAATTATTGTTGGCCTATTTGTAAGTCTGAATTTACTTTCTTTGCAGGTTGTGCTTTCATTAACGATTTAGAACTAACCTTAATAGGTGTTTGGATATTTTTTTTTTTGGGGGGGGGATGGGCTGGGGAATTAGTTTTGTGTATGCGTGGTGGTTTTGTGTTTTGTTTTGTATTATTTTTTATTTCCCTCTTCTGTACCTTTAGTATCTTTTTTTTTTTAAACTGCATCTTTTTAATTCCTTTAGATATATACCACTGATGGATCTTCTGCTCATCATCTGGCTACCTGATACTTCTTTGTACTGTAAAATGAGTGATTCATTTGCTTACTGCTTTGATAAATGAAGCAGTTGGGCTGAAAAGACTTTGTAAAATATCTGCTGGATTGTAAAGTTTTAAAGAAAGTCAGGAAGTTGAATCATGACTAAATAGGAGACAGTGATAGAAGGTATCCTGAAAGGTTGGGTATGTCTCCACAGGATGATGAAACCCAGAGTCTTATGTTTGGTTTATTCCTCCATTATCAGCAAACCCCTGAAAGGGACCACAAGCTTGAACTTATCTCCTTCAGTGGGTGATAATTTGCTGTGGCAACCAGCTACTGGAATTACACTGATTTGGTTCTGTTGCCATCTTAAACTTTTATGGAGAGATGGGGGAGATTTCAGATTTAAGTAGATATTTACTCAAAACCCAACAAGTTAACCCCCTTCCGCCCTTATGATTCCACATTATGGAAATTCAGAATTCAGGTTTCAAAATTAATGACCTTGGCCTGATGGTGCATATTTTTCAGCTTATGAATCCATCTAAAAAGGTGGAAATTGAGCTCTCGGTGTTCTGATTTATGAAGTGTTGAATAGAGCAGTGAATGCCTGTGTATTAACATTTAAGTGTCAGGTATAGAGGCAGTAAAAATTTACTTAATAAAGCCCATAATTCTGTCTGTGAGCTCTGGAATTTGGAGCTTAATTAGTATACTATAAGGAAGTGATGAGACCATACATTTTAAAAGGTGATGGAGAACAGAATTAATGTAAACATTTTTGTCCCATATGTGAGGCAAGAAGAAGATAATTGCTCAGGCAGCTTTTCTGGCTTTTCTCCACTTTTGATTTCTTGAACTTGGAACCTTAATGAAATTATCTACTATGTTTCTTATATAAAAAGTTCAGATAAAGGATATGAAATGTTTTTCCTCAGTATGCTGTTGTTCAAGAGGGAAAACACAAATAATTTTACTCACAGATAGAAGTTGTCCGTGATTATTTTAGTGATTATATTTTAAATTTTCAAGAAAGTAAAATTGTTAGTAGAACTTATTTATCACTTTAGGAATAAGGACTCTCAAATTTTGAATTAATATGATACATAGAAAATGTTTTCAGTATTTTTTTGCTAGTGATTTACCACAGTGATATAAAAAGTATAATCTAAGCCTTTCTCTTTTCAACTGCTGATCAGAATTAAAAACAAACCACACTGAAAATCCACTTTTGCTTTTAATGGACGTAGGTGCTGTCTTGATGGTTGGAGGTAAGCATTTTTGCAGTTACGTGAAACAATTTTGTGAAACCTGTGTCTCCCTCAGGAATGGAGTTGCTTCATGCCACTTTCCTCCTTGATTTTGGAGATACTTTTGAGCTCCAGAGAAGACTTTTCCTGTATTTAGAAATGTCTGTGCCTTGGATTTTTTTATATATAAGAATATATGAATTTTTGCTATGACAGTTCCCTCAGCTGGGGCACTACCTCTCTGCTTATTTGATAAAACTTCCTTGGGCAGGGGCTGCAGGCCATATAGACAGAAAGAGCATTGCTTGGTCAAGCTTTGTTTCTATAGAAAGTAATGTTAAAACAAACTATAAATCTTTAATGAACAGAATCTATATGAATTTCACAAAAATGAGATTTCTTTCATGTTGCACACCTGGGGAATGAGAATAATATCAGTTGTTGGTGTTTGTATTCTGTCAGAATTTTTCACTATTAGAAATTAAAGATATCAACTGATTTAATGTGCATAAAAAAGCAAAGCCATGGAAGTAGGAGTCTCCGTGGGTTTGAAACTTACTAAATCTTTGAATTGAATGGCAACTGAATGCCTTGATACGGAACAGAATCTATATGAATTTCACAAAAACGAGATTTCTTGAATTGAATGGCAACTGAATGCCTTGATACCAGGTGAGTATTATGCAGTGTTTTTGTATGGTCTGGAGGAGAGTGGTAGGATCTTTGTGACATCTGTGTAGCAAATACGTTGCATTCTCTCTCTAATATTTAGTGAAGAAAGTCCCAAACCAGAGGCCAGTCCCTCCCTCTCTGTGATTCTGAGGAATGTTCTTATTAACTGCTTCTTCTTCCTCGGCATGCTTGGAGATTTCTCTCCATGTGCGAATGCTGCACAGATGCTGCAGGAAAGATCTTAACTGCTTTTTTTCCTCTTTAATCAAGGCACTGTGTTCTCTTTCCCCTCAGACCATAAATGGGTCCGCTTAATCCTTCCATTTTTGTAAAGGGTTAACTGCATTATAAAGGGTTGCTCCGTCTTGTCTTAAATTGAGAGGATAAAGTGTTACCTTTTAATGAAAGAAAGCTTTTATTGTTATTGAAAATGACATGGTAGAGGTGATGGGGGTGATAGCTGAAGAGAACTCGGAGATCCTACCTGGTCATATGAATCTAAAGGGTAATTCAGCCCCAGTCAGAAACTAACCTAGCTGAGGTTAATTTGAAGCTGCAAGTGGTTCTCATCATCAGTCATGAGAACCAAGGCAGAATGGTAGGTACAAGAACGATGTAAGACTGCGGTGTATTGCCATTCATGCAGACCTTCTAGAGAAGCTTAAAAATAAGGAAAATTAGTCTTATTTCAAGCACAGCTCCTCCATTTGTAGAACATGAAAGCACTTGATATGGTGGAAAAGTGGAATTCTGTTTTCTCTGTAGTGAATTTTCTAACCAGTCTCTATTTTAAAATCTTATTTCAGCTGCTTTTGTTTCAGGTTGTGTACGCGTTAGACAAATCTGCATGGAATAAATGTATCCTTTAGAGATTAACAATATTTCTTTTATTGCTAGTGGAGTAGGCTAGATAACTAAATTTGGATTATTGCTTGAATAAGAGCATGTGCTTAATTTAATTTTTTTTTTTGAAGTATCTTTACAAAAGTGGTGTTTTTTTTCTTATCTGGACATTTTTAAAGTAATTGTACTACCTTGAAGTAATTTCTGCAGATTTTTTTCCCTCTTTTTGCATATCTTTCTTGCCAAGTGAATGTAATTTATTGGAACAAAGGCCAATTACATATGTTTCTGGTTGTCTGTCTGATAAGCAGAAATGGAAGTGGGAAGGTGAGCAGTTTACAGCTTGCTGGTCAAGATAGCAACTTTACAAATACATGCTATGAAGCCACCTAGATAGTGGCTAGATAGTGTGACTAGTGAGGTGTTTAAAATAAAAGTTAGATTTAATTCTGATTTTTCTATGAATGTGACTTTATGGCTTTCCTGATATGTTGCTTACGTTTTTTTATTTCTGCTCCCCAAGAAGAGAGTTTGCCGTTTCGCACCTTAAGGAAAGAATAATTACCATTATTGGTCATACTTATTGCTTGGTACTACAGAGTGTAAATGCTACGTCCTCTCTTTTTGTTTTCATATCAGATGAGTTGGACAGGCAGAAGCAAATATGATGATTATAACAAATTAACAGCTCGTAAATTAAGAACAATGTCAACATTAAAAATAAGTGTTTATACCAGCAAGTAGTATAGTGAAGTGTGTGGTGATCCTGTGTAAATCTTTACAATTTTCAGCAGAAATATGGTACGAGGCTTCTGTTTCTATTACTTTTCCTGTGTTTTCCTCCTTCCTCTCACAGTGTGTTCCTTTCTTCTCTAATGTTATTTTCCCGTGGATGAAGACAAGCACGTATATGTGTTAACTGAGTGGTGTGTTTCTGTATTACCCCTCCGATACCTGCCCTGTGTACTGCGGGGCTGATCAGTGGCAGAGGTTTGACCTGAGAAGCTGAATGTCTGTTCTGATAGCATGGTAGGAAAGATCATTCATGGTACCTGTTTTATGTCTCCTCTTGAAAATATCTGTCAGCAGCAGGCCCTTTTCAGCTGGCTTTGTTCATGTTTTGCAAGTTGCACACAGTGACAGCGTTTCTCTGCTTGCTGTAGGAATACTAGCCTGAAGTAGCCAACATAGACTTTGAAAACGAAACCAACATCAATGCAAAACAATATGAAGTGGTAACATTCAGCGTTGAATGTCTGTTAAGTGTTTTCTGTCCTTTTTTGGGAAGGGCTGGAAAATGGTTTCTCACAATTGTGTTATTTAGCCATTAATATTAAAAGAATGGTCAGATTATTGCTGACCACAAAATCACTTTGAGAGAATGGTCTGCTTTATTATTTCTGTCTTTCTGGCATAAGCTTGAAATGGGTTGACAGCATTTCTAAAATTATGTTTTGAAATGCATTGGGATTCAGAAACAAGCTGCATTTAGAATTGGTTTTTGATGCCTGCATCCATACAGTTAGGTTATGTTCTTTTCAACACCTATTCCAGCATTTAGGCATTTGTATATACTCCATAAAAAGAAGCACAGAAATCCACATTTTTGCTGATTGTCTTTCCCATTCTTCCTTTCGTTTTCACTATATTAATTTCAAACGTTCTTTCATTGTTCTCAAATAAGTAGGCACATAATTTGTTCCTTGCCAAAGGCAGTTTATTATTGCAAATTTTTCTAGAGGTAACTTTACAACAATCTTACAGGAAAATGGTTTTAAAAATTTTTACTTTTTACAGAACACGATGTTGATCCTTACTGCTGAATGAGAAGTTGATTTGTAGAGCATTGCAGTCTTGCAACTTTTCTCAGATTCCTGACATAACTGTATTAAATTTTAAGAGGATTGCATAAATATCTTAGATAAGCATAAAGTCTTCCTTGTTATCATGCTGAAGGTACCACCATACCTTACAACTGAGGAAAAACATTTTGGTGTATCTACCTTCTGTCAGGACTGAGAAGTGGGACAGACTCTTACTCGGAAAGGAATTCTCATACATCATCTCCCAGGAAATCTAACCTTTGCTTATGAAGCTAAATGCAATTCTTGCTGACAGTCAGCCTGCTGCAAGACTGTAGCCTTGTAAAATAGCGAGAAATTAAAACTGAGCCTGACTGTGCAGTATTCTCATCTTCGTCTGCTTCTGCACAGCTGTGAGAAAAACAAACGTTATTTGCACTTGATGGATGTGGTGTCCTGCAGTGAAACACAGGGTCTACACACATCAGGTTTCTTTAGTGAGTTCTTTTTTCTTTTTTAGTGACTTGGCATATATTGATCTCCTGGGTTATTTTTATTTGCTTGTTTTCCCCCCTCACTCTTAGTTCATCAGGGTCTCAGAGCCAGTGGCTTTCTTTTTTGTGTAGTTTTATAGCATGCTTGAAAAATTTTGTTTAGCAGTATACTTTGTTGTCAGATGTCTGCTTAAAAGAAAGTGATGGAAGGTGGTACTTGTGCCAGTCTTTTAGTAAATGTATAAAAAGTACAGTCTGCTTTGTTCCCTGTTTGGGTGTTGATTCCCAGTTGGTTAGAGAAGTGGTTACTGTTGTGGCTGTCATCCACCATCTCCCCCAGAGCTTCCTGCTGCAACAGCAACACTGGTACCACGTGCTGTGTGTGTTCTTGAGCTGATACCAGCTGATATCAACTGGTGCTGATTTTGGTTTAATATACCAGGTTAGTGTGTCTGTGGTAGCTCGGGAGCAGACATGCATCTCAATCAGCCATCCTTCTGTAAAGGAGATGTAACCTTGGGTGAGGACTGTTAGCATTAGTAACTGGTTTTGGCTGTTGTAGTGATGAGATTATTGTAGTTACAAGACTGTATACACACAGATGAACTGTAATACAGAGATGCCATTTAACACTCTTCAGTTACTCTCCAGAGGAAAACTACCAATCAGATAGAAATACTCTGTCCTGCAACCAAATATGGGAAAGAAGAACAGGACTTACTGCAAGCAGTCATGGATTAAGTAGCATTTAAAAAAAACCAACCAAAAACCAAGGTGGGGAAATCTAGATGTTAATGGACATCCTTTTTCAACAGCAGGCCAGAGACAAGCTTTCAGGGTATTCAGACTTCTTCAATGGTTCTGTTCTTGGTTTTGCATACAGTTAATTCTACTAATGGTGCTGACGTTTATGCCAAGTTTTCATTATTATTTTACCCCACTTCTCTACTTATTACCAAAGGGTTGCCTTGCTTATTCCCTGCTAAACATTGCTAATGATGATTAGAGTTACTCGGTATGTTGTTAGTGCCCATGGACTGTTTTCCTTTTAAGCTTTGTAAAGGGAGGAAAAAAAATAGGAGAAATGACATGACTTATTGTTGCAGTTTTTTTGTTTGTTTTAAATTGTAATCTGTGTATTACTTATTATGTTGGCCTCTAGAGAAGCTGACAGTGCTTTCCTCAGCTGTTCACATCTTAGAGGGTGGAAATTTAAATTAGTGGTGAATAGCATCTACTCTATTCAGGTCTTCGATTAGTTAGCTTAAAAATAGGAGACTTCAAGTACTCTTGAATTGTTATGATGAGCTTGAATTGTAGTCAGATGAGCTTCTCATCTATTTTTTACCTTGTTCCAGTTTTATATGAAGATGTGTGCCTGAGCTTCTCCACACTCATTGGAAGAGCAGGTACACAGGAGAGGATGAACATCTATAAAATTTGGAATCTCTTACTAAAACAGTGTTCATCCATTGGCAAGCAGCCACTACTAAAACCATCTACCTTTTTTTGTTGTTTCCAAGATGTAGGAGTATGCAGTGGAATTTAGATTACTTCATTTAAAGACTCTTCATACTAAACAGTAAGAGAATGTAGAAATTTACTTGAAATTCAGGGAAGGGAAAAACCTTACCATCTTCAGTATGCTAATGGCATGCATTTTTTCTCAATTTCAGTGAGAATGCTGAAAGCTGCCATATATATGTTCTGTGAGAAACTGATGGTGTTTGAAATAGATACTTAATCTCTTTTTACTTAATGAGTATTTTATGTGTAGTTTCTATACTCTTACAGACTGAAACTACAAGTACATGTCAGGAAGTATCTTGAATCAGTATTTTCTGTTACTGGTTTGAAGAAATAACTGCCAGTGATACAGGCTTCATTATTGAAGTATAATCAATGGGAACAGGTATGGAGAACAACTTCTTCGTAATTTAGGAACTCTGGAATAAATTTAGACACTTAGGAGTTTCCAAAATATAGCACTTGAAATCTGTTGTTTCCTTAAGGTGCTGGTTTTTAAACAGTCGTCCAAGTAACGCATGAATATATTTCAGTGAGAGTCTGGGGGCAGCAGGGGAATGACACTTCATATTTCTGCAGATAGTTAGACTAAGCTGCACTATCTGACTGTAATGAAAACCTGATGGTTGTCACACCCCAGGAGTGCATAAACTTTTTTCACTTTCAAGGTATTTTTAGTTATTTTCTTAATATAAAGAATTATGTTAAAATTACAATAAATTTAAGTAATAAATTATGGAAGTCTTGCTATGATTCAGTATAAGAATAAAAATTATCTATTTCTAATGGGTAGCCAGACCTTTCAGGTATAATGCAGTTTTGGGTTCAAAAAAATCAAGTTCAGTGCTCCACTGTTTCATTTTATGGAAATAAATGAGCAGATTAACATTTATTTTAGGAAAGTCCAAGTTATCTGAAGCAGCACTGATTACTAGATCCAAGCCATTTTTGTGATTGTATTCTTATTCAACTTTTTAAAGACATTTCTTTGTTCAGCCATGAGTTGTATTTTGCTGTATGTTTCCAGTATGATCTTTTCTGTCCTGACTCTTAAAAGTTAATGCTGTTTTATTTCTATAGTAGTGTATTCTGGCAGCACCATTTATAGTATTTGTCTTGGGAAATGAGCACATCTAACCTAATAGTGTGAAAAAGATAAGAAATTAATGAAGGCCATATAAGTATAAATAATCAAACTTTTTGTTGGTGTACTTTTGCAAACACTGCATTGGGATAGCTGTGTGATTATAGCCCCTTGAAACCACTTTGTAGCATCAAACTGAAACTGCTCTGAAGTGATGAATATTCAAACTTTCATATTTTTTTGTAAATCAGTGCTGGCCACCATGATAACAATTAATATATGATCACATGACCTGCTCTTCAGATTTTTGAGAAGCAGCCTGTAAAGTTTTAGCTCTGATTATCTTCTCTAATAATTGCACATTTGTATGTGATAGATACATGTTCCTCTTCAAAATGAGACATGCAAATTTAGTTTTGATAATTTTTATAAGCACAAAGGCAACTGTGGTGTTTGCTGGGTATTAATCTGGTGATCTGGTAGTTTTTGTCCAGAGGGCTGTGTTTAGTCAACCTGCATAATTTTAAAGATTCCAAGGTGCAGAATTTGTGATGAAAATTCATAAGCCAGAATTTAATTCTGTCTCATTATTCTGTGTGTTGACATCTCATTCTCTTTCTATGTCTGATTAATCTGCCATTTTCGGTCTGTGTGTTCCAGGTATTTCTGCGTACATAGCCACTAGGCTTTGGGAGTATGTTGGCACGATTCAGAGTCTGTTTATAGTTGCAAATACCTGCCAGAAGAATTTCTAGAGGTGTCTCTAGTTAGGCTGTCTAAATTCACTGTACAGCAGATGGCACTGGAAGAGCACATCGGTGGGAGACTTCAGTGATGCCATAATTAGTACAAAATACTAGTGAAGCTGTTGCAGTGCTGAGCGTTGTGAAGAAGTTGTGTAGCTCGTTTCAGTGTATTCCAGGAAGGGGTGCATGCTGGGCTCTTCTGCTTCAGCTCTTCTAGATGTAGATAGTGGAAAATTGTACACTTGCAAGTGTATGAGTGTAGTATATATTGAGAGCTGTTAGACAGTGCTTTTAAACACATTAACACACAATGCAGAACTACTGAAAGAAGTAAAGATCTGATCAGCCAGACTTGGTAACTTGTCATAATGAAGAACATTAGTCTTAATTCGCAAGTCCTTTAACTTAAATAAAACTGCAAAGAAAGAAGAATATCTTGACAAATTAGGTTATTTGACTTCAGGGTATATTTACTTTCTCCTTTCTTTGATAAAACATGTGTAACACTTTATAAAGTAGAGTGGTTCTCATATAGAAGACTTGTTCAGATGCTTGCTGTCATCTGTAGGTGTGTTCTGTCTACTTCAGAGAGCTTTGACCTGGACTGTTATTCGCTAGAGATTTTTATCATCTTTTCCTGGATGAATGAGCTGGACTACTGGATATATGCATTTTGTTTGTGGTTTATATTTGAACTTCAAACCTTTATTATTTCTCTATCTTAAATGTTACAGTGATACAAATAATGAGTCGTGAATTTGGACAATCATGCATTTTGCTTGATAAAGCTATTGGCTACTAAGGTAGGCTAACAGATGTAAAACACTTTTTTGCTCAAACAGGCTCAGTAATCACTTTCAAAGTAAAAAAAATTGACTTCTCTGTATGCTTCCATCGAGATTTATCTGTTGAGATTATTTTTAGATAATGGGTTTTCATTTGTAAAAAAACACATATTGATGCAGAAAGACTAGTCTGAGATAAAAACATCTTCATTAAAGTGACTTGATTAGTCTTTTAGTTATGAAGCTGAAGAAGTGTTCCTTCAGCGAAATTTTTGGTAACTAATTATTTTGAAACGTACCAATAAAAAAAACAAAAGGTGAATCAGACAGTTTGGGGCTCTATACATCTTCTCTCTGCAGTCACCAATGTGATAGTGTTTTTTTATTTTCTCCCCAGCTTAGAAGGCAGATTATACTCTGTTACATGCTTGCTGTTTTAGGATTAGGAGTTGAAAACAGTATGATGTACTTCTCACAAGGATGGGGGAATATATCTGGTAAAGTGAAAGTAGTGCCAGCTTGGTGGTTGTCAGTCAGAAGCGGTTGGAGAACATGGTGGATTTCACAGGTGGGGCTAATGTGAGGGTTCCCAAACTTCTGGTACTGCATACACAGAGGCGCAGTTAAATTTATCAGATGAATGAACCCTCTCACTTTGTCAGTTTAGAAGCAGCATAAAATCCTGAAATTGTATTTTTCACTAATTTTGTAGGTTAATTTAGATATATATGATGAAAAGAGTACTGTAAATTGGTAGGATGGCAAAATCCAAATGGTTTAGGAATAGAAGATCAAGAAGGCATTTCAAGCGTAATTTTAATTGACATGTAACTCTCCCTTTATCTGTATCTGTATTTTTTCCTTAATTACTGTACTTAGTTATTCTGATATGCCAAATTTCAGATGTATAAAACCCAATAAATCCATTCTACTCATGTTTGTCTTTCAGTACTTCCATATTTCCCAATTATTCCAAATATACGTAGCTCATATTAAACATCTGTATTTTAAAACATGACATTTTACAGTTCTGCATGTACCTGTTACAACAGGTAGGAAACAGAAGAGGAAAATAAAAGTAGCATATTAACCTTTGAAAATACATATGCATATCTCAGTATCATCTTCAAATTGTGTTAAGTGGAATGTGTTTTTTAAGGTGACAGGACTCCTGGTACTACAAGAGCTATGTTAAAAGTGGAAAACAAGCAGTGAACTTCTAATAAAATACTGATCCTGTTTTGTAAGGTTTTAAAACTCCTTTATAGCAAGAGTTGGTTCTTGTTAATTTGTTTAGGAAATAAGTTTTTTGAGCGTTTGTTCTTTACTGTAAAGTAAATCAATTTACAGGCAGAAGAGAAACCTTTTAGTTTCTTCTAATTGAGAGAAAGTGCTGTTTACTTTGGTAATTAAGAAAAGGAAATGGGAAGAGCTGAAGGTGCTCTAAAGATGGGCTTGGGAAATGTTGGGGGTTATGGCAAAGACAGAACAGGTCTTTGAGGCAGGTTGATGCAGATAGTGTAGAGAATTTGAAGACAGGACTAGGGTACAAATTGAAGTAAATCAAGGTTTAGTGCTTCTGCTGCTTATGAGAACAGTATTCAAACCCCCACAGGAGGACTTTACTTAAAATTTTTCAAAGTATTTTGAAGTTCAGAATCCTTAGATGCCTTACGTTATCTTTCAGTTTGCTTTGGATATGGTCCTTTAGCCTTTGTGTACTTGAAGACCTCAGAAGTTGGGCTGGACAAGAATAATAGTCAATGGACTGCTGTTTGGTTATAGTAATCATTCTCCTTACATGCCTTTATGCTATTTTTTAATGGTCATTTAAGAAAATAATATTATTTAGTTAATAAAATTTCAGTTCATTGCACTATTTTTCTCCGTTGTTTGTATTGTAATACCATGGGAGAAAAGTGGGAAGTATGTACATAAGGGCTGTTTTACGTTCCCCTCAGTCCTCCAAGCTTGGAAGATTTCTTGAAAGTTTCTTAGACTCCTCAAGCTTGCCGTGCTTAGCCTTGAGCCAGGCTTGCTGCTGTAGTTCGTGCTGCTAACATCACGTGTATTTGGAGGTATGTGGAATAATGGCTACTACTAATGGTAGTACCTACTTCTTTGGCAGCAGCAACATGTGGATACGTGACTCTGGAAGATGCCAGGTTGGAGCAGTTGGCTGGGATTTGAGCAGATGTGTCCACTTAGTCTTGGAAGCAGTAATGGAGGAAGAAATGCTCTAACAGTAATAGGCAAGTGGAGGCTGTGATTTGACTGCCTCTATGCCTAAAACAGAGTTCGGAAATCAACTTTTCTTTCATCAAAGTTCAGGAGGGGACTTTCATGACTTGCTCTAAACAGGTGTTACTTTGCTCTTAATGTCTCTCTATTTTTCCACTAGAGTTAGTTTTCCTTTAATTATGTAACTATTTGAATATTGCTCAACTTCCCTGTGTTAAGAAAGTATGACCTTGTATGGCCATGTTTTTAGGACTAATCACAGTTTAACTGGTATGCAGGAATCCTGTTGGATAGAGTATCTTCTATAATTTTATCTTCTATAGATCTTTTTGTGGGGATTTTTTTTGGAGCCTTCTGAAAGAGAGGTGTGTTTCTGTACTTGAAGATTTTATATATATGCATTAAATATATGCATATGAGTGTGATGTAATGTGTGTGTATATTTAAAAAATAACATGCTGAAAGCAGAAAAAAGTTGTGGAAATCTCCAAGGCAGATGTAGCAGATTTTTTGAGCCTGATTGATATCCAAGTCAGCTGGAGATCTAAAAGGTCTTGGTATGTACTATTTTTCTGCAAGGAACCTAGAAATTACAAAGTTTAAACAGATGCAAAATATTTGACAGAGTTTGCACCCAGCAAAACAACTGTCACAGATACATTTTCTGAGAGATCTGATACTTGAATCATCGAATGGTTAGGGTTGGAAGGGACCACAAAGGTCATCTAGT
>NW_010327886.1:0-22730 GCF_000700745.2 Antrostomus carolinensis
GGTCTGGCGGCGGCGTGAAGCAGTGCCGCGTGCAG
Organism: Antrostomus carolinensis; assembly: GCF_000700745.2. Taxonomy (NCBI): domain Eukaryota; kingdom Metazoa; phylum Chordata; class Aves; order Caprimulgiformes; family Caprimulgidae; genus Antrostomus; species Antrostomus carolinensis. The sequence continues at coordinate 36 of NW_010327886.1, forward strand.
CCGTAGTCCCTGGTTAGTGTTTGGGTTTTTCCCCCTCTCAGTACGAGTTCTGTAGTTACTCCGGTGGGACGGCGTGGCCAGCTCGTACCCCGCGGCCCGCGAGGACAGAGGGCTTCTCCGTGCCCGGCGGCGGCGTTAAACCCCAAAGCAGCGATGCCTCCCTCACCTGAGCAATGGGCGTCTGCACTTTCTGTGCCATTAATCCCGTCAGTTACAGCAATTAATCCCCTTAGTTAGTGCAGCTATGGCGTGTACTGGGAACGTTCCTTCGTATGTTCGTAGGTTACTGGTGCTCTTCTACGCAAAGCAAAATGCCACTTTGGAAATTAAAATACTTAAGGTGGTCTCTTTGAGAACCCGTTTTCCTAACTATGAACTAAAATAAAACAGACACTTAAAATGTAGGAAACTTACAATAAAAGTCAGCTCTGTTTCCTCACGCAGAACTGAAGTCCATAGTTTTGCCATCAGGTCACACAGAGACTGTTTTCAACCCTCTGATCAACGAAAGGTACCAAATTGGTAAAAAACCAGCAGTTACTCTGAAGCTTTCTAATATCTTTCTGATATAAGATATAAGATACTAAAGCTTTCTAATATCTTACTACTAGAAAACTCAGATGGCTAGCACCTGGTTTTTTAAACATCCTTTAAAGAAAGCTGGGGAAGGACTTTTCATAAGGGCAGTTAATGACAAAACAAGGGGAAATGGCTTTAAGATGAAAGAGGGCAGGTTTAGATTAAATATTAGGAAGTAGTTCTTGACTGTGAGGGTGGTCAGATACAGGAACAGGTTGCCCAGAGAAGCTGTCGCTGCCCCCTCCCTGGAAGTGTTCAAGGCCAGGTTGGATGAGGCTTTGAGCAACCTGGTCTAGTGGAAGGTGTCCCTGCTGATGGCAGGGGGCTTGGAACTAGATGGTCTTTAAGGTCCCTTCCAACCCAGACCATTCTGTGATTCTGTGTTTCAATGAAATCAGTGTGAACACAAAGTTTTTACAGGCACATCTAAACTGCTAGAAAGCCACTGCACTTTGATTACTGTTTATTTGGTATGCAAGTACATAGGTGTTTAAATTATAATAATAAAGCTGTCTTGTCAGTCTTCTGGACTGACTTCTAAATACTGAATTTTCATTAATAAAACCAGGTTGTGTTTTGATGTCACATCATCAGTGAAGAGGAACAGATCCAACTCAGTGTTACATTGCTGTATAATTCTGAAAGATTTTTCAGATCTCTAAGAAGTGATACCTACAGCTACCTGAAACCCATACTAGTAAAACCCAAGATTTCCCACTATGTTGACTGATCTCATCAAAGATGAGAAGTAAACAAGGCCTGATGTTTTACTTGTTTTCAGCTCCTGAAGATTAAATTCAGTTTTTACAATAAAAGAAAAATGAGGCATTTAGTTCACGAAAATCCTGAAGCGTGCAATTATATTTTTTTTTTTCCTAAATGGTCCTAATTAGGTAGGAAATTTGTCACTTCCCATTGTCACAGATTCTGTATGTTCTGCTGCATTATAGTATAGGTTTGATTTTTTTTTTTTCAATGATCAATAAAAGTGGGGTTTTTTTGTGAGTAGTGGGCTTTGTGGCACGTTTTGCATACGTGCATTCCTTTATTATGGATGCAGAATATAGCACCTTAGTGAGTATTTTAAAATACTGTGAAAAGAGCAAGAATTAATGTAGAATCACATTTATAAATACAGATGGAATATTAGAGAAGAGCTAATTAGATGGTTTTTAGGAAGGTATATAGTAATTCTTGGAAGTTTGAGCTTCATGGTATTGTTTTCCCGGTTATTCCTGATGGCTGGAATATGCCACTGTTCCAAGTATGTATTTTTGTCATTCCTGGATTATCTTATATTAACTAACATGGAAGAGATCAAATCTGATCAGGCAAAAATGCATCTTACAAGAGTAATCTTACTGAGTTTATTCAGATTGCTGAACTTTGATATACAATGAAATCTCTATTTTAAGGTGAGATTACACTCAGTAAACAGCCTTGTTCTTACCCTTGTTGATTAACGATCTATAATAGTTGCTTTAATGCACCATGCCAAGGTTCATGTAATTCTAAATTGGGAATATGTATAAAATAATAGCACTGTCATTAGAGGACTTTATCTCTTAATGTTATTGCCACCAGAGGATAGACTTTGACTAAACAGAGGTAAATAGAAAGTGATGCACTCACTGTTGAACGAATCTGTGCATTTTGTAGAGAGTGCTAGTAGACATGCGGTGAGCCCAGCCTTTGGAAAAGTATCTGCAAAGTTAATTGTGTGTGTGTTGTGTTCAATATAATCTCTCATATTTTTTCTTTCAATTTTAAAAGCACTTGAGCATTTCATTTGTTGTTTGTAATTAGTTTTTCTGAGAGGCAGTTGAAATCACTCAACTAATCATAAGACTTTTCCATGTTCCTGCAATCCTCAGTGAATGATTAAAGTGATATAATCTGCTGTATTTTATAGCTATTTTGTTTTCTTCTCTTTCAAATTAGAAGTATTTTCTAGCCAGCTGTGAATCAACTACTTGAAAAGTAGCACTTAATAACTGTAGTATTTTTAAAACAGCCTTTTGGCCATATAAATTGCAAAAGCAGATTTATTTTTAAATAATATTTTCTGGTTTTATTTCTTCTAAGAAGTGTTGTTTTTAACTGTTACTGTTTTGTTTGTGACAGTAAAACTTTATAAGTCAAAACATATTTTAGTTAGTGAAAATACTGCTACCTTGTCAGTGACATGTTGAAGCATATTAAGAAAACATTTTTTTTTTCTTGCTGTGAAGTCCGTTCTGGTTGCCCTTGCTCATTGCAAACATTAGGGTGTTGGATACTTAGTATAAATGCTTTGCTTAATACCTGAAATACACTAACGACACCTGGCAACTGACTAATCACCACTTCTATAACCCCAAACCAACCCTAACACTTTACCTTTTTTTTTTCTTAAGCTGTTTGGTTTGGCTAGCCAGCAGGCCAAACTGTGGTAAGTAACAAACACGAAATGACCTGAAAGTAGGTAGCTTGCGTGGAACAGGGAAGAAGCAAGTAACACTGTGAGAGATGGGAGGGATCTGAGAGTACTGTAGTGCAGGTGCTTGGGGATGTCAGTGTAGCCTTGGCTCTGTTCTATACTGGTAAGGTACGTGTGCGCAGGAGTGATTTTTAGTGTTGAGGCCGAGTGGTATGTTTGGCCCAGTTCGATACTGTTAAACTCTCTCAGCCCCAACTCAGAGCGGCTGCATGCAAACTGCCTATCGCCTATTATTAATAATCCATATTAACTTCTAAGCTGTACCCAGGAATTGTTTGGGTGACTGTAAGGTGATTTGGACCAAAATGGTGCTGAGGGCAATGCAGCCATACAGCCTGGCAGTGTTTAATGTTATGTCTTAATTTATTATGATAGATGTAGTCTGTGTGTCCAGTGAGAGTGAGCTAGTGTGTCTAACAGAAGGTGTTACCTAGGGAGGGCTCAGAGCTGTTGCCTGGTGGGCTGTTGGGGAGATAGGTGCGGTAGTTCATTGCATGGAAGGCGAAGGGGAACATAAGACATTCATAGAAAGCTAGGTTGCATTAGTTCCACTGTTTACAAAACAGCTTTTTGTATTGAAGGTTTTTGTAAAACATTCTGAATTTTCTTGATGAAAAGATAAAGCTGTGTAATATTTTTATTTGCCTTCAAGCTTTGTTTGGATTGCATTTGTATGTTTTCCTCCACAGCCAGGAGGGCATAACATTTTTTCTTTAGAGAAATGAGTTTCATGTAATTGCTTGTCTGCTCTGTGTAAAATACAAATGGTTTATGTAAACATAAATATTTAGAGATTTGTAATGAAGTTAGATTTGCTGGCAGATACCAGTCTCTGCATTGAAATCTATCAGTCGGCTACAGTGTGACTTCCTTGATGATGCTGTCAGGGTAGGAACCTGATTAGAAAGGCATCAATGTAAATGGCTTCATGGGTCATTATTATTTAAATAAACTGTAAGTTTTTTTAGAAGACTGGAGGACCACAGTACTGAAGTATTTGGCTGTTGCCCAGAAACACATAGCTGTAGCATTGTTTTTTATTTACTCTCAAATAGCAAGTATCAGATAGATGTTGAGAATCCTGAGCTGAGCTTTGATGGCAGAGAACTTCTAATAGTTTAGACAAATTGTCTAGAAATAAATATTTCCCTAAAAGACCTGTACTCATCCTTGATACTAATTAGCATGCATTCAATTGTTAGCTTGAAGTCTACGGACCAGTTATGTTAATGAAAGTCGTTAATTACTTTGAATAGAATGGTGAATACTGAGGAAGAAGCAGCTGGTGGGTTGAGCCACTTCTAACTGAGGACTGAAGATGCCAGCAGGTAAGAATATACACTTTGTGTATAATTTCCAATACATATTTTATAATCAGAACTAGATGCAATTTTTTTTTTGACAGAGTTACTTCTGTCTATACATTTTTAATGCTGCATTGGCTCCGTTTTGAGTCTGTGTTTATAGCTGATTCTTAAAGTGTTGTTATTTTTTTCCTGTATTTTTTTATTTTAAAATTGGAGGCTTCTGTAAAAACTGTAATTACAGTGGTAAATAGGCTGTAGCTGAGGATTCAACAGCCTTTTTCAGTGTTGTGTCAGATTGCATTTTTAATTCTTTAGCTACAAATTAAGCATTACCTCAGGGGGCCTTGAACACCTACTGCTTCAGGGGTTGAAATGCTGCTGATGGCAGTATCATGATTCACAGAAAGGCAGGGGCTTTGAACTGCAACTCATTTAGGATCTGTGCATGCTCCTGCCTCTTACAGGTCTGTTTCAGGGTGGTGCTCCTCTGGATTCCAGACTCAGTAAGAGCCCAGAGCTGCTGCTTCTGGAGGCAGTGTGTCACCTCCATTATCAGTGTGCTACTGTTCATAACCATTGAGGACAATAATCTGTCTTCTGCTTTGGCTAGCCCAAGTTTTGTGCTGATCCTGATGTGTGTGCTCTTCAAAATGTGCTTTCTGCAGGAAACAGAGTAGACGGTGCCGACTTCAGCAACAAGTAATAGCGTGCTGTGTTTGTTCAGTGTTGCTGAGTTATCCTTGTGTGGCCTGCGTTGTCAGTGGAAATTATTAACTGAATACTAAGCTAATTTGTTGGTAAACTTTCCCTGATAAAATTATTCTTATCCTTTGCAATTTTAAAGCATGGTTACGCACTTTTTTAGCAATTACGATTATTGAGCTAGTGAATCATACTCTAGATTTCTTATTTCAGTTGAAAGTGAGGCAAAGGCAAAAACCAAAGTCCGCTTTGAGGAAATCTTCAGACGTCATGCTGGCCTTACAGACACAAAGAAATCAAAGAAAAAGAAGTTTCACTCTCAAGAGAATATTGTGGTGAGTTTGCACACATGCAAGCTTTGTTTGGTTGCCTTCCTTAATGGAAAAAGATCAGGAAAATGTATTGTAGAAAGGACATGTAAGCATTTAAAAAAATAACATCTAAAGTATATTTCTGCACATATCCTTTGTTTTAGCTTTTATTTGTTATTTGTGTACCAACAATGCATCCTTGTAATTTGGAGGTATGCCAAAATTATATGGACTATAATACTGATAAAAAGAAAGTGGCACATGCAGGCATGCACCCTTTCAAAGGCTCTCAGTACTTTTTTCCCATTCACATTTTTCAGAAAAACTTTTAAGATTTGCAAATTCGGTATTGACTTTAGTGGGAGTTTGAGTATGGGCTAGTAAAAGTATTTAATTTTGAGAGTACTACATCTGTGTAATACAGGTACATCCGAGGATTAAGAACTGATGCGAATTTGTAATAATAATAGAGATAATCATTAACTTTATGCATGTCCTAAAAAATTACTGGTATAAGAATAAGAATTTACAAACAATATTAAACATTTGAAACTTTTTTTTTTTCCAATTGGATCTCAGTAACCAGCATATTTCTGCATGTGCTGAGCTTTTTGTCCGAGTGGTCCCATGTTTATATGTCTGCTTAGGCAGTATACACGTATAAAGATTTGTTTTAAAGATTTTTCTGCTTAGCTTGCGATTTGCAGATTAGGAATGATTCTATCACCCTGATCTTATGGTTAGATGACATTTTGGTTTGTGGCATATCTCTTGTAAAAAGAGCCTCAGAGATTCGTCTGAGTTATGGTTTATATTGTAGCTTTTTTTCCTGGAAAGAAGAATAAATGTTTAATATGAGTCCTATATATGTCAACTAATGATTTGCGATGTTTGGAATTCAAAAGAAAACAATTTACGTAAATGTTCTGTTTTTTTATTTTACTCCTGTTAGGTTTTATATTTTCAGTCTTTTTTCTTACAATTGCATCCATACCAGATGCTGGAAGTGAATGTTCATTCTTTAATACTGATTTAAGACAAAGGAGTAGTATTCTATATAATGTCAGAATGGTACATGTATTTATTATATATAAGTATACTTGGAATAGTTATATTAAACTCAGTATTATGCTGAAACATAGTTTTGTGTTCAGATCGACAATTTGAAGTTCATATTTGTGTGCATTTTTTTTTATTTTGCATTCCTCAAAGTACATGGTATTTAGTCAATAGTCTATATAAAGAATCAACATGATGTCCAAAACTGTGGTGGTGTCACGCACAGCTAGGACCATGTGGTCCTGCACTCACTCCCCTACTCCTGGTGAGATGGAAACAAAGAGGTCATGGGTCTAAACGAGGACAGGGAGGGCTCACTTGCCAGTTATGGTCACGGGCAAAACAGGCTCAACTTGGGGAAAAAAAAATCAATTTAATTTGTTATCAATCAATCAATCAGAGTAGCACAGTGAGACATAACAACCACATCGTACAAGTCCTTCCCCCACCCCTCCCTTCTTCCCAGGCTCAAATCACTTTGCTCCTGATTTCTCTACCTTCTGCCCCACAGTGGCACAGGGGACAGGGAACAGGGGTTGCAGTCAGTTCACCATTGCTGCTCTTCCCAGCATGAGCTCCCTCCAGAGGGCTGCAAGAGTCTAGGAACAAGATGTTCCAATGTGAGCTTCCCATGGAGTCACAGACCTCTTCGGGCACAGCTCCCAGCTCTGGCATGGGGACATCACAGGCTGCAGATGGGTCTCCAGTCCAGTGCACCTCTTCCCCACATTCTCAGTGTCTCCTTGCTCATCATGAGCTCTCAAGGTCACAACTGCCCTTGGGCACAGCTTTCTGCTCCAGCTTGGAGTCCTCCATGGCCTACATGTGGGTATCTGCTCCGCCATTGGACTTCCATGGGCTGCAGGGGGAACCTTGTTTTACCTCCTCTTACTCTTCATGTGTGCTGATCCAGGTGTCTTGAGGTTCTCTTTCTCTCCTCCTCCTCCTCCTCCTTCCTCGTGGCAAGGACACTCTCTTCTCTGTTTAGGCTGATGGTCTTCTTTGTTCAGGTCAATGGCCTATCCTCATGATTCTCTCCTTCTTTCAACACAGTTCTTCACCTCATAAATATTGATTTGAAGTGGTGTTTTCCCTATTGCTAATGGGCTCAGCCTGGGCTGGAGGCAAGTCTGCCTTGGAGCCAGGGAAGTTTCGCAAAGCTTCTCAGAGGGGCCATCAGTATAGCTCCTTCCCCCACCACCAAAACCGGTCCCCCTTGACACAAACCCAACACAAAAATATAGAACAGAAAAGTTAGATGGTGGGTTTTTTCTTTTTTTTTTTTCTTTTTTGGTTTTTTTTTGCTTGCATATATGTAAATACAAGACTAAATTCTTCCTTGGTTAGGTTTACTTTTATGATGAAACAACATTTTTAAATCTGTGTAAGTATTTTTGAGCACATAATTGTATGGTCATATGCAACTACTTATTACTCATAAATATTTTAAGCTGACTTGGGTTTTAAAATTGATTGCCATTCCAGAAGGCTCTGATGTAAAATACTGGTGTTTTGGAGTTATGTGGAAACACTTGAAATCATAGTGAACTGAATTAGAAGTTAATGGTATACACACAAATTAAGAAGCATTTTTAGGATCAGTGTGGAAGCCTAAATTAATGGTTTTGTTGAAGCCATAGGCTTTTATCAATCAAAGCCCCAAAAAACTAAGAAGTTGAGGAGAACATGAAACCTAATACTGATTGTTTTGAGTATTTCCTTAAAGTGTGGCAAAGTTGCAAGAGCTCAGATTGGTATTTTCCATACTGCTTCAAGTACAAATTTCTATAAAAACTTCAGCAAATAACCAGTCATTTCTTTGTAAGAAATAAGTGTGTGTGGGTGGGGAAAAGGAGGTAGATGGAGAAGGTTGGCTGGTTTTGTTCCAGTTTTCTTCACTTTATATAGTTTAACTGTATAGAGTTTCACATATCTTGAAGTAATGTGAAATTTATCAGTGTTGGTTGTCGTTGTGTCATGCACTTGCCATAAATGGTATCGCAGGCTGGATCAGAAACAGGTCATGGCTGAGAGCATGTTTCCACTGGAAGTGTTCCAGTCTGCTTCTTTCTTAGTCTTTACTGAACCTACCCTTTCTTAATAAAACCTTTTCCATCATAGTCCACCGTTTCTTTGAAACGTGAGTTCTGGAGGTGCAAGAGGTTGCTATGATTTTAAATGACAGAAGTGAGGGTAAGGAAATCGCCTGTCTGCTTGCCTGCGCCGCTCTGTGTGCCCTTTGCCTGGAGAGACTGCCTGGAGAGAAGGGAAGCAGCCTGACTGGAAGAGGAAAGGCAAGATGTGTTTGAAGTCAGAGCTGATAGGAATGAGTGGCTTGTTATCAAGATGGAGATAGACATCAGCTGTGGCCAGTGAAAGGTCTGCTTTGTTGTTCAATAGCCACAGGTGCAGTCAGTATGAGGCCTGAAGGCATGGCTCAAAAAACAAGCAATTGGGACACAGTCAGAATGTGAATTTGCTAGTATTCCTTCCAGGGCTAACAGTCACCATATTTATTTTTTACCAGTTGTGTCTCCTCTTACAAGTTGTTAAAATGAGGCAAACCTCAGACCAGGCAATGACCAGACTGTTTTGCCCAGATAGATTAATCTATCTAAAGTCATTGTGAAAATGGTTGAGTTTATTTGGTTTGGTCTAAATTTCATGGTAGAAAAGAGGCTGTTTAGCTCAAAAGATGGCAGTGAAGTTTTCTACCAGGTGAAAAGCAAGAACCCTTTATGGAGGCAAGAATTTTTTCCCTAGACTGTAGTCTAACCAGCTTACAGTATTGGGATGGGCATGCATTGGTAACTAAGGTTTTATATTCAAGGCTGGTATGACAGTTTCACTGGGCCAGCCCTTGGCCAGCAGCCAACACAGACATTCACCCACTTTCCCCCCACCCCCAGGGGACAGGGGAGAGGACTGGGGGCAAGGATAAGGAGATTCATAGGTTGAGGTAAGAACAGTTTAATAATAGAAATAAAAGAAAACTTAAAATAATATGAATATTAAAATAATAGTAATAATGATAACAGTTATAAAATATGCAAATGAGTGATACCTAGTGCAACGGCTCACCACCAGCCGACCAAGCCCGGCCCGTTCCCAGATATCGATCCCGGAGGAGCAACAATCCCGAACCGAAACCGCAATCCCGGGAGAGCGAGAGCCCGAGCGAAAGCCAGAGAGAGCAAGAAAGGAAGAGACCTTCATCAATATACTGGGTATGACATGATATGATATCGAATACCCAATTGGCATACTCAAACACCAATTTAGCTTATTAATTTAAATATTCCTCACCCCCTTAGATCTTGTGCTTGTAAACTAAGAAAACAGAAGGCCCTTCATTTTCAGTGACAAAAATGCAAACACCGGTATGTTATCGACATTTCTCTCATAACAAATCCCAGGCTGAAAGCAAAACACAGCACTATTCTAGCTACTGAAAAGAAACCCAGCTCTGTTCCAGCGAAAAACCGGGACAGCAGGACTGCAACAGGTTTATCCATTTGAAACATTTTACTTCCTACTCACTGAGTCCACTCCTTCCGTTTCTTCATAAGGCTCTATTTGACAGGTTGGAGTCTAGATGTTCATGAGGGTACAGGTAACAGGATTCTATCTCCAGGCTTGAAAATTCTTGTATTCATTTAGGTAAGATGGATAGTTTACAGGTTTCTTCTGACTAATTCAGTACTTTAGCTTCTGTCTTGGAGGTAAGACACAAACTGTGGAGCTTTGAGTTTGTAGAGTTTTCCCAGGGTCTGTTTCATAGCCCATTTTTTCCCATAAACTGAGAGGCACTGAATAATGGTTGAGATTTCCACTGGTTTTTAGCCCTTTGTTCCTTATATTTAAAATAGGAGAACTGTTAATAATTGACCTAGCCATTTTCTCAATGCTTTCTGTTAAAATTTGGGGAAACTTCTCCATGCCCATCCTGTCTTTAAATTGAAGTTCTTCTAGCTTTGCGTATTTGCACTTTGTAGTCTAATATGACCGACAGCAATAAAATTGGTTCCCTAGTACATTAAAATTTTCTTAAACACCCCACCCAGCTAGCCAGCATCACAACTACATTCATTACCAGTTCAGGTGTAAGTAAATGATCTTTTACAACCAGTACATATCAGCCCTTCAGTGGGCTGGCAGTGTCCATTCTGAATTTTTCAAAGTGTGCCTGTATTATGGGGAAAAGCTCAAGTACATCTGTAAATCTGGTTATCTGAGTTTCCAGATACCTCGGCAAAATTGGTTGGTATGTTGCCAGGTTCCACTCATGCGTATTTGAGAGGCCTTTTTAAAAAGGAGCAAGATTGTTAAGCATTGTCCCTGCTGTCAGCTCTGGAACGCAAATGGCCAGTGACGTGACCTGGGGCTGTCTCACTGTGGTATGAGCCTTGTGTGTTAGCCCACCTGCGTGCATCTCGGCTGGTGCCCGTCTCTTGCTCCTATCAAGCCAGCAGCGCAAGTAGGTCTGTTTTCAGGGAAGAGTGCTTCCTCTGCCCTGGTGTCGTAATGGGGCTGTTCGGAGGAAAAGCCTTCTCATTTTTTCCTTGCTTTAACCTAAGGAGGTCAAGTTCAGGTCAGCAACCCTCTGGAATTACTCCGGAGACGGGCCTATCGTCTGAGCTGCTTTTCCAGCCTAACTGCTTTTTCGGACTCGGTTCAAGTGTGTTTATATATAGATGGTTGCTCTTAGTTGATCTCTCTCAGTCCTGCTTTTCAGACAGAATCTATACCAGTGTCCCTGCCTCTACCTAATCAGACGTTTTTTATTAACCTCTTGGCTTTTATTTCATCGTTTTGTGTCTCCCTCCCATGATTCCTCTCTGTTTAACTACATCTTGTAATTACATCATGTGGAAAAAGTGGCCTGAATTAAGATCATACAGGCTATGTACCCGAGGAATTTGTGTTTTAACTGCTGAAACAGCTTCGTGCTGCCTCCTGGAATTTGCTGTAGTTTGAGATTGTGTTTAATTATGAAGATATTCCGTTTTTGGGGTTTTTTTCCTACGAGTAAATTTGCTATAATTAAGTGACTGAGTGCTGCTACTATTCATGACACATGTTTGTGGGTGCATATTTTTTTCTGTAGGCATAATAAATAACAAGTTTTAGTAAATATTTCAAGAAGTTTTTGCCAAAGCTAGGTTTCTTTGAGAAAATTATTCTTGAATATGAGCGTTATTCTAGAAACTCATGAACAAGTCAAAGTCAAGGGCTTTTTGTTCTTTTATAGGATTTCCCAAAGAATTCTACTTCCTGGGCTTAATAGATTAATATTCTATCAAAGGCAAAAATCAGCATGACCTTAGCTATTGGCCACTGTGGACCTTAATTGCCAGTGTATTTTAACCTTCACTCCTTATACTCTGTAGTTAAAGCTGTTCATAGAAATGCAGATAAGGAAGTGGACAATCTATTAGAAAGCGTTCTTTTGGTTTTTTAGTTTATACAAAGCTTGTTGCTTTATTTTTTTTATTTCCCTTACTCTGTTCTGTATTTCAAGTTATGTATATGAAATATTCCACATCCTCTTAAATCATTGACTTATGAATAAAGAGGATGTTACTGGTCTATTTAAGCAAGTAAAAGAGGAAGCTACAAAGGCAGGTTTTTTCATTATTTTATTTTGAGAAAATTTAAACTATTTTTAGACATAGGATGCTAAAAATAAAGGTACGTACTGAAAAGATACATGAATGGCTTTAGCTTTTTCTGGTTTAGTAGATAAGCATATTTGCATGAAATTCTAGACACTTTTTTAATCTCATACTTTATTAGGACAGTGTTGTTTAACATGTAGCATTAGAAATCTAGTTAGTGCAATTTTAAGCTTTGTCTCTAGTTTCTGACATCAGTTTTTTTATTTCTGTGTTAAACTTTATCTTGGTGTATTTCTCCTGTCACACTGCTTTTATTTGACAATATTCCTGTACAAATAATAAACTTCCTTGATTTTTTTTTTAAATCTCTTGTGTTTTTACTCATGTACTGCAAATTTTCCTTTAGTTTTTCTCCCTTTCAGTTTTATAATACTTACCTTTCTTTCCATGTTCTCTCTTCAGATGTCGGATGCAAATAAAACAAGATAGTGATGAAGGTTTGCAGGCTCACACAATTGAGGGCATACAATACGGAAGCAGATGAGATGCACATTGAGTGTTCTCTTCTTTCTAGGCATAGAATATTATTCTTGCAGGGGGACAATTTTAAATCAGGATCCATCCTCCAAAGCACGATTGCCATTGTGACGTCATTCTCTGTTTTATTTTTATAATCTTGTACATTTTAGTGATCACTTATTACACATATTGTCCCTTTTTTTAAATGGTTGAGGCAAACATGATTCTGTAACTGGGAAAAGTATCCTGGCTAGAAGGGGAAGATATCTGTGTTTATTAAGGGAGGAAGACAGTCTTGTCAAATAAAAGATTTTATGCAGATACTTGTATTTTCTCCAACTTCTTTTTTTTGTTAGTTTGTTTGCTTTCTTTGTGTTTCAAAGTAATTTCTAATGTTTCTTGTGGGGACTCCAGAGATTTTTGTGTAAGACAACTGAGTAAATGAACCTCAGTGACTTTATAGTTTATATAGAGGAGCAGAGATCTGTGTGTCGGGCTCCTTATAGAATTAGGCCTTAGTTATTTGCTGTGTTGTTTGGAGTTATCATATAATCATAGAATGGTTTGGGTTGGAAGGGATCTTTAAAGGTCATCTACTCCAACCCCTCTGCAGTGAGCAGGGACATCTTAAACTAGATGAGGTTTCTCAGAGCTCCATCCAGCCTGACCTTGAATGTTTCCAGGGATTACTAAAATAATGCCCCATTCCCATTTTAGTAACCAGGAATAGAAGCCTGAAGGAAGGAGGAAAGTTTACAGTGAGTTTTCTAAAAGACACCAAAAAGTTGTCAGAGAGAAATTCATCTTAGCTGTTTTTACTAGATTAGTCTTTAGATCAACTCTTTGTTGTCTTACCGAGAATAATGGGGGGTGGTTTGTTTTTTGGGTTTTTTTCCAACTTTATACTTAAAAAAAAGTCTTAATAGAAATCTATTTGTCAGTTTTAGCCCTTTTTAATATAATTTCATTGTCAAACTTTGGCAAGCAAGTTTCAGTAAAAGAGGCTAGAAACAACTGAGCCTGAAGCCTGTCTCTAACTTGCATTTTAAATGGATGAAAAGACTTCATTTCATGCTGCATGTAATCTTCAGGTCTTCCATAGTCTAAAGCATTGGCATCTGTTTATGGAGTAGACTTGTTGATTTCTTTTTTTACTGGATATACATAAAAGTAATTTAAAAACAGAGTGAAACAAAATTTAGGATGAAGTGCACGAATACAGAATGTTTTTTTAGTGTGAATTTTCTGTTGCCTTTCAATTTGTCACTTGTTAATTTTAAACAAGAAAATAATTAGATCTTTGATTTCATTTTACTTTGTGTAATGTTGCTAAAGAAATAACAAAGTATTATGTTTATCCTTAGAACACAATTTTTAGTACAAGTATGTTTTGTGCTCTTTTCACTTATAGCTTGACACCTTTAGAAGTAATATTGATCTAGCTAAGGAAAGTGTGAATGATGAAGCAATTATAAACAACACATACAATCCTGAAGAAGAGAGTCCCCGATTTACAAAAAATAAACTCAGAGAGAAAGCCTCAATTGCAGAGAAAATCAACAATGATATTGCTAGTGGAGAGGAGAACAAGCAACCAAAGTCTAACAAGAAGAAAAAGAAATCACTGTTACAAGAACAATTTAATGAGGAGGAAAATTTATGTGAAGCTAAATTGGAGAGTTTTGAGAAAAAGATTAATGATTTTCCAAAGAAGAAAACAAAAAGTAAATCACAAACAGATGTACATCATCAAGAAGGTGATAGAAAGATTAAAAATTCCTTGACTGAAGCAAGAAATGTAACTGAATTAGAAGAGGAAGAAGAGCTAATTCGAGCCTATCAGCTGCATGTGGCTGAGGATGAGGCAAATGCAATTAAAAAGAAAATAAGAATGAAACTTAAAGAACAGATGTCTGAATTTACCTCCAGCGTTCAAAGTCATGAAGTTGTATTGAACAATGAAGTCGGCAAAAAGAAGAAAAAGAAGAAAGAAATAGCAGTTTTAAGTGAAGCTGAAACAAGGTACTGTGATAAACTGCATACCATGTGTCTATGAATCTTAAGCAGAATGTTTCATTTTGTTTTAAGATAGGTGGAAGCTTTCTGTTAAACTGTACATATTTTCTAAGTGATGAACTGGATAATTCTGTTATGAAAAAATATTACCAAATACTTTTTCAAAGTGTTGTTAAGATTAATATTAAATTTACAGATTTGGTTTAACTTTTTTTAAAAAAAATCTTCATTAGTATCTGGTGTTTATTTTCTGTGGAATTCAGTTTTAACTAACTTAAGATAATGTGTGCATGGTTTTTTAGTGATGAGTAATGGCCCCAATCCAGCAGAAGAGTATTATCTTAGCTGTATTCATGTGTATGGTTCTGCAATTACTTGGAAACTAGGGGGAAATGAAAGGGGAAGAGAAATGAAATAAGCAAGACACTAATATTGGGGGTATATCTTGCATTTTCAAGATACACAGATGATGAGTTGCAGAACTAAAGAGGAAATTTCAAGTGGATTGATAGTGGTAATGAGCAATTGTATTCATATATGAATTAATCCACCCAAACCCTCACAAGTAGAATGTAATTGCTGACGGTAATCCATTGCGTTGCAGTGCAATGTCCCTTTCTGAGCTACAGCATCATCCAGCAGAAAATGGCAATGAAAATCGATCATTGATATTTACATCAGAAGGACAGAAACTGGAGGAAAGCATGGAAAAACAGAAAGCAAAAGCAACGAAGGTTAAAAAGAAAACCAGAAAAGGTCTGCCACCAAAATGTTAGAACGGTGTGCTGCTTTATCCAAGTCTTTTTTCTTTTGTCTTTTTTGGTTTTCATTAGGTTTTTTTGTGCTGCTACAGAAATATTTGTCCATAATAGTAACAAAAAAGTGATTTAGCTGTTGAAATTACTTATGTTTCTTTAGTTACTTAATTGCATTTTTGTTCTACCAATTCTGAGGCTAATTTGTGATGAAGTTAATTTGATGTATCAAATTTGAATTGAATTTATTTACTGTAAATAGTTTTGAAATTGATAAATAGCTTAAAAGTGGGGTTTTTAAACATATATATTTTTAAACATATATATATAAACATGTATATTCTAGTTGTCTTTTTATTATTTTAATATAATAATATTATAGTATATATACCACCTTTACAGTGTATTATTTAGATGTATATTCTAGTTGTCTTTTTATTATTTTATCGTTTTTATTTACTTTATGCTATAAATGGTGTATTACCACTGTTCTAACCTGATGTTCAGTTCAAATGTAAGGAATACTTTTTCATGCAACACATAGTCAAATTGTAGAACTAATTTCCTCAAACGTTGTGGAGGCCAAAATAACAAATTAATTTTAAAAATGGAGATTACAGAACTTGATAAGGAGGTCTTCTGATGTCTATTAGGTATAGTGGTCTCACTGTGTCTTGTAAAAGAGGAAGTTCTGAAAACAATGTTTGGTGAATTCAGGGAAAATGTGCATGGAGAAAGTATCATTTTCTGCTTATCTTGTTTTTTTACATTTTCCTTAAAAAACCAACCAAACAAAAACCTACTACAGGCTGTAGTCCAGAGCGGGATATTGAACTTTACGGATTTTAAGTCACTGTGGCACAGAAAAACCTGTGTCAATCAAGAGAAAGACCTATGATTTTATATACAAATGTTTGTTAATAGGAATAGATTATATTAATTAATATGTATTCATGTGTATGCTCATACATGTTTAAGACACCGCAAATTTGGTACTCTTATTTTAACCTTTTACATAAAGAGCACATTAAATATTTTTACTTTACTGTTGATTGCTAAGACAATACAGAGCATTTTTACTCCTTTAAACTGTCACTAGTGGAACATAGTAACATCTATTTACTTTGTTCTTATTTCTAGAAGAAAACACAGAAGTTGCTGCAGAAAATTATGAGGAAATGAATTCAGAAATTTCAACTCAGTCTAAATTTGGTTTTGATGATGATCTTGTTTTGGGAGTTTATATCCATCGATCTGATCGACTTAAAACTGATCTCCTGGTATCTCATCCCATGGTTAAAATCCATGTTGTTGATCAGAGAAGCGGCTTATACATCAAGAAGGATCATAGGTGACTTTTAACAAACTGTTTCTATTATCAGTGATTACTATAAATACATAGATTATTCCCTAGAAAATTAAATATGAAAATGAAAATATTGCTGAATTATAAGCTATCGAGGTCATTCATTAGTTTCTACATCTATAATAATGCATATATATATACCTACAGAAAATTAGGGTGGTATTTTTCTTTTCTTTTTGGCACTTTTTTTTTTTTTTTTGCTGTATTGCTCTCGAGGTCCCCATATTTACAGCACAGTTTATTCTGTGTTCTTTCCAGAGACAACATTTTCTAAACGTCAGAAATACATGGAAGCCAAGATTAGAATAAGTAAGCGAAATTCTTCTAGCATAAATAGCATCTGCCTTTTCTTTTTCATAAAAAGAACTTCTAATATCCTGAAATTAAGTTTAGTCTTCATATTTCTAATCACTTCAGTTACTTGTTTTCAGTGTTATTATGCATAATTTTCCTGAAAACCAAATTTTAAGTGTTTAAGAAGCAGACTCTATCATGTTCATTATAAATAAATTTGGTAATAGTAAGTTGATTGTTAGAATGTTGAACTTCAGCATTTCTATATACATTGCAAATTGTCTTAAATTTTGTGTGGGTTTAGATTTTTTTTTTTCTAAAATCAAACAAATGGTATCTTGTATGTTTGTTGCTTTCAGTAATTGAAAATACTGTTTTGTTTGAGGTTTGTTTTTTTTAAGGCGCTACAGCAATTGTAACTGTTTGTTTCTAACAGCAAGAGGAAAGTTTCATCTTATTATGAACAAGAACAAATAGAGCATGTTCTTCCTATTATGACACAACCATGTGACTTCAGACAGTCTAAATCAACAGTTCCAGAGTGGGAGGAGCAAGTCATATTTAATGAAAGTTTTAGTTATTTTATTCAAAATACTGAAGAAAGCCCTCGGGTAATCCTGTTTTTTGAGGTAAGATTAAATATTTCGCATCAGATTTATTAATGCTATGACTTTGTGTTTGTTTATGTATTCAAAATCATTTTGAGCTTAAGTATTTCAGTATTTATAAAGAGAGATTCTGTAGTATTAACCCAAAAATGGGAACCTCATACAATAAATATTTTTTAATTCCTTGGTTTTTATATTTATTTCATTCTCTGTTTTTTATATTTCAAATCAGTTGTATATACAATAACATTATATGTTTTTTTTATGTTCTGTGATACTTACAGATTAACAGATTTCTAGAATTAAGAGTCCTTAGTTGTTTAACATAAACATAATTAAACTTGTGTGTAAAGATTCGTCATAGAAATCATGTTAATGTTGGGATCAAAAGTATGAGTACTATTGAAAGCATGCTGTTTGACTTAATGTGGTTTATGAAATACCAATTTGAAGATAGCATGCTTCCAAGTTTTTTTTTGTATATCAGGTAAACCTCCAGGAGTGGTTAAATATGAACAGATTCTGGTCATTGACCAGAAAAATGAAGATTCTCATGGACATCACTTGAAGTGTTCAAAGTCAGATTGGACAGCACTTTGAGCAACCTGATCTAGTGAAAGTTGTCCCTGCCCATGGCAGGGTGATTGGACTAGATGATCTTTGAAGGTCCCTTCTGACCCGAACCATTCTATGATATTGATTCTATGACATAAGTGATAAGACTAGTAAAGGAAAACTAACTTTTTGACTGCCCTTTTCTGGCTGGGTTAACATACAGCTGGTTTTGGCTGTCAAATTTGTGATCTGTATGTTTTGTGACTTGTATAGGATTTATGAAAATAACACATGAATGTTTCCCTTTTTTATGGAGACGAAAGGGAAGCAATAACAGGGTTTTTTAAGACCAGACTTAGGTTCTTTTTTAAAGCAGATCATAACTAGTCACCAGGTAAATGCATGAAGATCTGTTATTTCTAGTTGCATACTTGTGTGGAAGAAGAGCTGGTTTTGTAATTGCTTAAAATTGAAATCTGCTTAATTTAGTGAATTACATCTAGCTTATTTTCAGCAGTATTTTTTAATTACCATGAAGTATGTATTCATTAAAAATATATTTATATTCCTACCAATACTTTCAGATCCTTGATTTTCTAAGTATGGACAAAGTGAGAACCAACTCTGATGTACAGATTCAGGAACGTGGTTTCCGAAAAATCTGTTGGGCATTTCTAAAGGTATTGTAAATATTTAAATAAAGAAACAAAATTTACAAGTCTTTTTACTCAGTTATCTAAAAGACACTAACCCTAGTAAGTGAGAAAACATTTTTTTAATATTTTCAGGCAACAGATATGGAAAAACAAATCCTTATTTGCTTGACTGTTCTCTCCTTTTCCTCTTCCTTCACTCCATAAATTTCACAGTAACAAACTTAACAGTAAAGAATATGTATTTTTCAAGGACTGTTGAATGTGTAAGAATTATTTTTGTTCATAAAGTACAAAAGGGGGTTTTCTTTGAGCATTAGTGTGTTCATGAGATTGTCTTTGCAAAGATAATGACAAATCCACTGATTTCTGTACCTCAGCTATTCTGCATTCTAGTGGCATTTTCAGTTGACCAGTCCTTGGAAAGACTCAGCCTAATTATAAAATGCCTGTCGTTTTTAGTTGCAGAGTTTGAAATGCTGTAGCCATGAGTTACAGGTAATATAGCCAACATATCATGTACCTTTTGACCCTTTTAGAAGAAACCTGAATGTGTCATTTTAGCCTTTGAGAGCTGACAAGGTATTACATGGTTTAATTTGCCTGAGAATTGTTCATTTACACCTACCCCTGTGGATCCTAGATCTTGACAACCATTGGGCAGTCCACAACATGAGAAACACAGGAGAAGATAATAGACTGCAAAGTTCAGGCAAAGGGAGAGGGACCTCCGTGTTATTCCCTACAGAGCCTGTTCCCATCTCTTCCCAAGGTGAATCTACAGGAATCAGAATTCTGGTATCCTGTGTTTGGTGTATAGCTGGTGAGAACTGTGCATGCAGGCATTCAGAACAGCCTACTCCTGAACAAAGGGAAGGATGGCTTTACAACTCATAAATATGGATAAAACTGTGGCCTGTTCTTTACTCCTACTGCATCTGTCTGCATTATCCTTTCATCTGTATCAGTCAAGTAGAGGTGGCCTGATAAACAGTGATCAGTGTTAATGGCAGGAGGTACACACAGAATGAAAAACATAAGCACTAATTTCTTCTCTTTAGTTTAATATAGAGAACTTTATTTCCTCTGAAGTTGGAAAGCTTGCTGCTTTGCTGTATCTTCTGCCGTGAGTCAAAGCCCTAGCAATGCCATTTCCTGTAGCATTCAAATGAGGCAGATTTGGAACAGGCTCTTTAATGGACTTTGAGGTTTGGGTGATTCCAGCAAGTAGTAATTAAAAAAAAAAAAAAGTGTTACTGCAGAGATCTGCCGACATACAGGATATTACTGTATGTTTCAAAATAAAGCATGTTTCAAAATTAAGCTCACATCTAAAAGCATGTTCCAAAATTAAGCTGCCATCTAAAATTTAATCTTAGTGATTTCATTCTGGGGGTATTTAATACATGCTTACTTCATTACCACTTTCAGAGATAGTGTATTTCCCCAATGGAAAATGGATTTCAGAGTTTATACTGTAGTTGTTTAAGATATTAGAAATGATCAATGACTTTTATTACTTTTCTGTTAACATAACACATTTTTTCCTCTTTTTAATCACCCTTCCAGCTTGTAGGTGCAAATGGAGTTCTAAATGTTGGTGGAAAACTCCGTCTGCAATTGTATTACCCACCTCCAAGGACCAAGTCACATTCAAATGTTGTTGAGGTTTATGACTGGTGGGCAAAATACCCTCGAAATCGTTACCCATCTACTTTATATGTAACCATAAGGGGCATAAAATTGCCAGATCATGTAAGTTAAATATATAATATGTATGTATATTTACAAATATACAGACTTTTATGTAAGAACTAGTAACTAGCTAGAGTGTGTGAGTATGTGTTTTTGTATGTGTGTATATAAAATCTGTAGTATATAAAATATCTAGTATATGACTAGCTATAGTAAGAACTTTGCATCTTAAGATACATGTTCCAAACTCAGCCCTCAGCTCTTTTTGAAAAATAGGTGTGCTTTCCCAATGGCAACTTTGCCATCGACAGTCAGAAAACTTTCTGGAAGATTGATACTCCTCCTCATTAGGAGAAATGTTGTTTTAAGTCACTGGACTCATGCAAGTGTGTAGATTCTCTAAGTGAGAAAAGATGTAAGTCACTTTGATTCCCTGCACCCTCAAGCTATAATGAGTTGTATTTCTTTTTCCTCAAATGAAAACTCCTTTAAAGACAGGGTTACATTGGTATATGCCAAGATGTGCATTCAAGATAAATACAGCATTTATTGTTCTATAGTGCAAGTGCAATATTGTTCTGTTACATAATTTTCTATATGTATTTACAATAT
Organism: Antrostomus carolinensis; assembly: GCF_000700745.2. Lineage (NCBI taxonomy): Eukaryota > Metazoa > Chordata > Aves > Caprimulgiformes > Caprimulgidae > Antrostomus > Antrostomus carolinensis. The sequence continues at coordinate 21,164 of NW_010327886.1, forward strand.
GTATTTTACAATTGTCATAAGTCTTCTGATCACTATTCAGACAATCAAGGGTGATCTGTGGAATCCTGGTGAGATGTTGTCCAAAACCAAGCTAATGTGTAGGATTATTTTGTATGTTTTTGAGAAGTTTTTCTAATCAGTATACTGGAATGACATCTGCAGATCTCTTGCTCAGTCAGCTGCTGAGGTTGTTGGGATTTCTGTATGCTTTGCTTGAGTGCCTGTGCTTCATCTTTCTGGAAGTGTTTTAAGCCTGTCTTCTCCATGGTCTGAATGTTTTTGTGGTATGTTTAGGTGCTATCGTTGGCTTACAGCTGTCCCTACATTACGGTTCTCTGTGAAGCTCAAGTGATATGATGGATTTGCGTAGGCTTTCTGAGCTGTGCTTGACTTGGATCCATTGGCTACTGATACTGTTTCATTCTTGTTCTGATAAATGCTGGATTTGCCAAGGGTGGGATAGAGCTCCAGATAAGAGCCATGGAATGACACAGTTTTCTATGCATAGATTTCTGCTTCCATTTAAGATCTGTTACAGATCCTGCCTTGTCTCCTTTTCCAGAAGAGCACAGATCTCCCATACGTCCTGCATGGGCTAGTAGTTGGGAAAATGGATGTCTTGGATAGAACAGGGCATCTTGCATGGAAGTAGACATCTATGTGTGGACAATTGATTTAAGCTCCTAAATGGTTTTCTACTTGCATATTAGGTGTCCAATCTCCCTTTTTTAGTCAGAGGAACCTAGAGTGTTAATCACCCTGAAGTGGATACCTAGTGACTGTCAGACCAGAAGAAAACAGTAATTTTACCTGATATTCAAATATGTTTCAGAAGAGACTTGTCTGAGTGAAACCAATCAAAACTGCAGCCAGTGCTTAGTGGCCTCTGTGCCCCTCAGCTGTGCTGCTGCTGGACTTCTTCACAGCATTAAGGCTTACTGTGTGTTCAAGCTTGGTGTAACTTTTAGTTAAGGTTCAGTAAATGTACTTACAGAAGTTTGGAAAGTATATATGCTTTACCTACAATTAAAGTCACAAATGTGGTCAGTCCTCTTTTTTTTCTTTGCAAAACTTGAAGATTGTTCAATACATAACACTGGTAATACCTTTGGTATCATGAATGGATTTTGTTGCTGAAGCAGTATATTGATTTGAAGGTGGTAGGTTAATGCCACTGGAACATGCTGAAATGCCTTTTTTTAATATATACAACATCTTTACCAGGTAGTAGAGTGTTACTCATTTTCACTGACCCACATAGAAAAATAGAAAATTATCCATTTGAAAAATCTTTAATACCCTCTGATTGACACAACTTAGAAAGCTCAGTTTACTTTGTGACTTGCTGGTTAATTTAAATTAAATTTTAGCTGCACAATTTTCTTATATTAAACTTTTTCAAATCTCTTTATGTTTTAGATGTAAAAATGCAATGTATTTGAAGTTAAAAGTACCTTTTAATCTTTTAAGGTATTACACTGTTAATTTAAAAAATATTTTTTCCTGATACTTAGTTTTGTTTGCCTTAAGGTTGCTCCTTCTTTCCGCTCTATGATAGCTGTTCAGC